>NC_043026.1:3088133-3100757 GCF_006345805.1 Octopus sinensis
GAACTAGTCCAGGAAATTTCTTATACCACTTCATATATATATATATATATATATATATATAATAATAAATATTAGGGAATAAATCCAAATTTACAGGGAAAAAAATCAGATTTAGGTTTAAATCCAATTTTATAGTAAAATATTATAAAATATTATTAGAGACAAAACCACTATTTTGCAAAACAAACAAGGAAAGACTTAATCAATACATAAAATTTTAATAAATAGTCAAAAAAACCGCCACTACAATTGTTTCTTGTCTTGACTTCATAATTTGAAACTGACTTATTGGAAGTCCACCTGAAGATTGTCGATCAAGACAAGGAAACAATGTAGTGGCGGTTTTTTTTTGACTATTTATTAAAATTTATGTATTGATTAAGTTTTCCTTGTTTGTTTTGCAAAATAGTGGTTTTGTCTCGAATAATATTTTTATTATCTATATATATATATATATATATATATATATATATATAATATATATATATATATACACACACAATACATATATATGTATAAGAGTAATGGTGTCAGGTAATGCTGATACACAGCTTGGTTTATTTATTTCATTATATATATATATATATGTATGTATGTATATATATGTATATGTATATATATTATTTAAAGCACCAGAAAATTCAACAAAACCTGTTACTCTGAGTTTCACGTTGCCGTTCATCGGACAGTTTTTGCATATTACTCTACCACTGGTATTGAGTACTCTTTTTTCCACCTTGTTTCACATTTATGTGTTTACTCCGGTATGTATATATATGTATATATATATATATATATATATATATATATATATATATAATATATATATATATATATATATATATGTATATATATATATGTAATATATATATATATATATATATACATATATATAATATATATATATGTACATATATATATATATATATATATATATATATACATATACATATATATATATATATATATACATATACACACATATAAATATATATATATTACACCACACACAACATATATATATATATATATACATATATATATATATATGTGTATATATATATATACACACATATATATATATATATATATATATACACACAACATATATATAATATATATGTATATATATAATATATAGTGTGTGGGGTGTATATGTATATATTAATATATATATATATATACATATATTTACAACATATATATATATATAGTACAGGTGCACAAACGTTTTTGTCTGTGTCATTGACTTCACTAGAAATCTCTCCTATTCTTTCTTCCTTTAGTCTGGTATTATCTCTGAATTCTCTTTGGATATTTGTTTTGCTACTGCTCTTTCTATTTTTCTGCTTTTCACTGGAAATAGAAGGGCAAACCACTGGAAAGAGCAGAACCAAAACAAATATCCAAAAAGAATTCAGAGATTATACCAGACCAAAGGAAGAAAGAATAGGAGAGATTTCTAGTGAAGTCAATGACACAACAAATAATAGACACAGACAAAAACGTCTGTGCACCTGTGCTAGAGATAAATTTTTTGCCTGTTGGACTCAAGATGTCAAACTAAGAACCTGCTCTATAAATGCTAAGTTACCTTAGAGAGAAGAAAATACTTTTATATAGGGGCCAGTTCTCTTTTTTTCAGACAAATTCTTTAAGAGGTAGGAAAAAAATAAAGAATACAAGCCTAAAGAAACTAATTTGGCCAATTAGAGACAGAAACAACAGCTATTGTATTGATTGGGGACTAATTAGTACTCCTAAGTAGGATATAGATATGACATATGCTTAGAAGAGCTTTACCAAATATTTACATCACACCACATTAATACAAGACACAAACAAGCTCTAAGATGTTTATGCAAACATGGTAATACATTTGAGAGATATAGGGCTAATTCTACATTGCAGCAATGCCCTCCTCCAATCAGACAGGTGTGATAAGTGTGGTGAAAAGGAGCGTAACAGAACAAGGAAAAGAATTAGAAGTGTAATTTGGTCTTACCTGTAGAGATGAAGCCGGATTCGCCTTGAGCCAACTTGCTAGCGTCTTGTCCTCTTGGCGTCGTTCTCGAGTCTCTGCCCTGGTTGATGTCGCACGTGCGTTCTGTCTCTCACTTCCGCTTCCGCCGGCGCATGCGCCCTGCGAGACCTGCAAGACCCACTTCCGCTCCCTCCATCTCTGTCACACTCCCTCATCACCACACCACACGCCCCCCTGATCTATAGATCACTGAACCGGCTTCCTCACTCGCTCCCGCACCTGAGACTGGTTTCGTAGTCAGCCAACCAGGGAGGAGGGTGCCGCTCCCTCTGTGGTCGCAGTGCGACCCTAGGACTTGTTTCTGGCGTGTTGCTGCTGACCTCGTCATCCTGTCTGTTGTTATCGTCTTGCCCACTGTTGCTTGTCCCATCCTCCGGGGCATGGACAATCCTCCGTATGTCCAAAACGTGGCGTGGCATACCATCTACCGAGATGTTATTCTTTGAATTTACGGAGGTTATAGTCCCCTTTCCCCATTGCGATGTACACCGTGCGTTCGGAGGTTTCACCCAGACTTCCTCCCCGACCTGTACGAAGGCGTGCTCTTCCTCTGCCCCGGGTCGCATTGATGTAGTACACGGATGCCTCCACTCGTACCTGAATATTGCCCTGTGTGGCACCGACTCCTCGGCCTGTCCTGATCTGGGCGACATGTTGTACCAAAACACGGCCTCGACTGGTGAAATGTGACCCCTCTCTGCCAGGCCTTGATGGTACGATGATGCCTTTCCACCACCCCGTTTCCACTTGGCGGTATGCCGCCCTGAAGAAGCGGTTGACCTTCCACTCATCAAGCATTTCTCTCAGCGCCTCCGAGCGAAATGCAGTGCCGTTGTCCAGAAGCAGTTCATCCACGGGGCCTCGTTCCAGGAATATCTCGTTCAGCACTTTCGCAATTTCTTCTGCGGTTCCTGACCTCATCTCCCTCCATATGGCGAACCGCCCCGGTCCGCAGTCAACCATTGAGAGGTAGGTCCCCTGCCGGTAGTGTGTTATGTCCACCGCCAGTCGTCTCCAGTCCTGGTCCACTGGAATACTTCCCGCTTGCACGACCGGAGCAGGGTCGATGGACTGGCACCTGTCACAACTGCTAACCACTCTCCGCACGCTCTGTCTTGTTACGTCGGAGTCGACTTTTCTGGCCAGGAACAACGTCCTGTCCACACCCATGTGATGCATGGTGTGCAGTCTCGCAACTCCGAGTCGCTCAGATGGCATACTGCAGCTACATCCTGCTTCGCGTCCTCTGGCACTTGCAACCAGGCTCGCTTAACCCTGGTCAGGACGTCTGCCCTGTTCTTCTCGGAAGGCACAAAGATCACGCTCAGCTTCAGATTGAACTCAGTGGTCAGTTCACGCAGTATCCCCAATCGACGCTTTACCAGCATCTCTGCAGCCCCTTTGGTCCGCACCCTCCGCTCATCGGTGATGACTGCTGTCGCCCAACCAAGTACAGTGGCCGAATCAGTCCTGATTTCTATGGTGTGCAACCCGCACTTCAAGGCTAGGTTCACCCCCTTCAGCACGGCTTCCAACTCCGCCACGTTGATGTGACTGCAGTCATCCATCTTCCTGAGCCAGGCTGCATCTTCCACCGTGACACCTCCCACTTCCAAGACAATCCCTATTGCGATGCTACTGGCGTCACACCATACGATCCCGCTCTTTGATTTGGGAACGTACCAGCTGCCCCTCACCGGGTCCTCTGTTCTTACTCTGACCAGGACTTCCTGCATCATGTCGATCGTCCTCTCCCCCACTTTATCATTCCACTTCACTCCTTCGGCTCGTCTCTTGATGAAGCTGCATGCTGTCCGGAGCCAGCCTGCAATCGGGTAGTGTCCCACCAGCTTCCCACACACAGAGAACAGCTCCCGTCTACTCATGCTGGCGCCCGTCAGGGATCTCATTCCCTTGCCGGAACACCAAGGCGCCGGCTTTGTCTCTCCATAGCTTGAGGCCCAGTGCAGCACCTCCCTCCATAGCCTCTGGCGGCTTGGCAATCAGTCCAAAACTCTTCAGGTGGCCTATGACCTCCGTTGCTGGTATCACGGTTTCATCCACCAGAATGTCGTCGATGTATGAATTGGTGGCCTTTTTACTCTGTCCACCTTCCCCAGGACGGCCTTGAGAATTGTTGCCATAATCTTTGGAGCTGAATTCAGCCCGAATCCCAACCTGGTCAGACAGTACGTCCGGCCCCTATACCTGACGAGCTGGTACCTCCATAGTTTCTCAGCCACATGAACCTGAAGGTATGCCGACTTCAAATCGACAATCGTGGAGGCCCCCGCCGTCTGCCTCCACTCTCGCAAGGTGTCTCCGCAGACATCCGTGGCCTCGCCGCCTGTATGACACGACACGTGGTCATTCAGCTCTCGGAAGTCGAGCACTGGCCTGACCTTACGTTTTGTGGGCTGTATCACCGCCATCAGTGGCAGGACTCCGCTCTCTTCTTTTTCCCAGGGGATCAGTATGCCCTCCTTAATCCACCGCTCCACCTCCCCCTCGAACTCACTTCTGGCATCTCCTTTTAGAGTATGCTGATAGCAGCCCACTTTGTTTGTAACATCGGGGGCTCTCCTCCAGTGCCACTCCACTGTCCACTCTCGCCATCAAAGACAGCCCGAAAATCCTGGTCTTCAATGGTGTGCGCCGCATCCATTTCCTCACGGTTGTCGTCGGTGTGTGGTGTCGCCCTACACGGCTCCCTGCTAGCCCAAACGTACGCCAGCCTCGTTGACGGTAACACACTCCCAGACGGGTGATCGCATCCATCCCCATCACCACGTCGATTTCGTCCACCAAGTGACCGACCACAATCGCTCGCAACGTCAGCTGAAGTCCCTGCACCACGATCTGCGCATCCGTAACCCCTTCGCAGTGCACTTCTCTTCCGTCGACTGCCCTGACACTGCTTCCTCCACTCCACGTCTCTGCCACTTCTGTGGTCATCAGGGTCGTCGTACAGCCCGTGTCCACCAGGGCTCGCGACATCTTCCCCTTCACCAGAATGTCGACCACAGGTAACGATGAGAAACGCGCCGCTACTAATCCAAAGGGACAACTACCGGCCGCAGTAGTCTCCCGCGGTCCGTTTCCCCGCAGACACTCGCTGGCCACATGCCCGGCTCCGGCACCGGTAGCAAATCACCTCGGGCTGGGCGACGCGCAGTCACGGACCATGTGTGGGCCCTGGCACCGGAAACACTGTCCCTTAAACGACCGCACGCGTTCTTTCCCCAGCCCCTCTCCGTTGCTCCTAGCTGGGCCACTTTTCGACGTTGCAGTCGCTGCTACCGACGTCGACCTGCTGCACGACACCAGTACACGTGCCCGCGATATAATCTCGGCCATCAGCATCGAACGCACGTTCGGGAGCTTCTGTAGCTCGACCGACATGATGTCGGGAAAGCCGGTCACGAACGCTAACCTGACCGTGCGTTCTAGCGACTCTCCCTCATATCCCGCAAGTTTTGCCAACCTTCTAAGCTCGCCGGTGAACACGTCCATCTGCTGTCCTGTCCACCTCATCCTACCCAGTCGAGTGTACGCTTCGAACATTCCTTCCGCGAAGGCCTCCATAAGTCGGATCTCCACCTTGTCCGCGCTGCGTTGGTCCGCTTCCTCCATCTCCAGATATAACGCCAACGCCGGGCCATCCAAATACAACGGCATAAAACTAGCCAGGTCAGCTATGCCGTGTAGCTTCGCCACCAACTTCACCTCCTCAACCAAGCGACCACGGGGTGTCGCCGCAAAACGGTGTTATAGGGTCGCGTGAAATCATAGCAGTCTGCATAATTTTTATTTTTTATTTTCACGAAACCGAGTGATTATTTGGCCGAAATAGCTTGTGATAAGTGTGGTGAAAAGGAGCGTAACAGAACAAGGAAAAGAATTAGAAGTGTAATTTGGTCTTACCTGTAGAGATGAAGCCAGATTCGCCTTGAGCCAACTTGCTAGCGTCTTGTCCTCTTGGCGTCGTTCTCGAGTCTCTGCCCTGGTTGATGTCGCACGTGCGTTCTGTCTCTCACTTCCGCTTCCGCCGGCGCATGCGCCCTGCGAGACCTGCAAGACCCACTTCCGCTCCCTCCATCTCTGTCACACTCCCTCATCACCACACCACAACAGGCAAGACAGTTTTCCTTTGCCTCATGGCTGTGGTGGAAGAGGTTGTTTGGTGGACAAGACTGAAAGGCTTGAGGACAGATACAATCCTCTCATTGACCTCTTCAAGTTCCACTTGAAAAGGAAATTCGGAGTGGAGAGGGAAGTGCTGTCCTCGAGTGAGTTTATCAAGAGGTGAGTGAATGTTGCAAGAATAGCAACAGTGGATGGTGCCTCCGAAAGTGTAAACCTGTGAGTCGGAGAGAAGGAATTGGAGAGGGTACTTGCTCCTGGGGTTTTAGGGAAATCTTGGACAGTAGAGGTCCTTGATTATCCTTAGAGGCCTTCCTGAATCAGGAGGGCCATGTCTCTATCATCCTCCCTCTTTTTTTATCTTTGTATGTTGTGCATATGTCCCTTCTTCTCCAATCTATACTTTATTTTGTTATTATCCTTTCATTACACCCCACCCTTTTTGTCTGTCTCTCTATTGTCCACCCACCTCATCCTTCACCCTTCTGGCAAATAAATGAAATTATTATTATTGTTATCATCATCACCATCATCATCAAATATGGTGGTGAGCTGGCAGAATTGTTAGCATGTTGGACAAAATGCCTAGTGGCATTTCACTTGTCGCAATGTTCTGAGTTCAAACCAAGGTCAACTTTGCCTTTCATCCTTTCGTGGTTGATAAATTAAGCACCAGTGAAACACTGGGGTCAATTTAATTGATTCATCCCCTCACCAAAAATGGTTGCACTTTTGTAAAATTTGAAACTGGTATTATTATTGTTATTGTTATTATTATTATTATTATTATTATTATTACTATTTATGGTCTTTGCACAGCTTCAAATGCTGGAGATGTATTATGGTGTCAGCTGTTCACTACCAGTGAACTAAGGTAACACCCCTTATTTTTCAAGCACCTTCCGGAATATTCGAGTAGTTCCAAGCAATGCTGTTTTCTGCAAGTGCTCCACCCTTATTGCAGCTCCTATTTGTTCCACGTACTTCTCGAGATTTTTACCCAGTTCCCAAGGCTCCGATTACTGCTACCTTTTTCATCGACCACAACTGCTTAACTTCCGAAGCTAACTTGTCGAATCTCTCGACATTTCTTCCTTCCTTATCACATACCTTGTTGTCAGTTGGGCATGCTATGTCTATGATCCAGCATTGTTTGTTTTCTTTCTCAATTAAGACTATGTCAGGCTCCCTATTCTCTATCTCATGGTTGCACTGAATCATAAAATCCCATAGGATTTTTGCATTACTACTTTCAACAATGTCTTCAGGTTTCTGGTTGTACCAATTTTTATTATTATTATTATATTACGGAGATGTACTTGCATAGCAAGTGACTTGATTGGAGATTGTGTGCTGAAATAAAAACAATTGCAGCGTGGAAGGTGTTTATAAGCCATTTAAGAAACACACAAAAACCATTCAACATTTAAATTTAATTTGCCAAAATATTTTTGTCACTTTGAGACCGCAACCTGTTCACTGATAAAATTCCATGCTGCATATTATTATTATTATCATTATTATTATATGTATGTATACACACACACACACATGCACACATACACATACATATATACACACTGATGTACCTGTACATACACACACACACACACATATATATACATATACACATGCATACATATGCATGAGTGTACACACACATATTTACACACACAAGCATAATACACACATGCATACACACATACACGTACACATAAACTCATGCACATATACATAATCACAGATATATTCACATACATACATACTTACAAACATACACACATACACACATACACACATACACACATACAAATATACGAACAAACATACATACAAACACACACACATACAAACATACACACATACGCACACACATACATACACACATACACACATACGAACATACACACATACACACACACAAACATACACACATACAAGCATACACACACATACATACACACATACAAACATACAAACACACACATACACACACACACACATACACACACACAAACATACACACATTACACACCTATAAACACAACACAAAACATACAAAATACACAAATACGCCCACCACAAACATACACACATACACACCACCCACACCAACACACCACACACAAACACCACAACACACCACACACACACACACACACATACACCGGTGCTTTCATTCAGCAATCACTCAAGCATTGTTTGCCATAATATTTCTGTAGAACTGTATACAGAACAAAACAAAACAGACAGACAGACAGACAGACAGGCAGGCAGACAGGCAGAGAGACACACAGACAGACACTCTGCTGCTCCTTAAGAGGCATCTTGGAACTGCAACAGGTGTTCTATGCTAAACACTTCTTAGCCTTAAACCTGATATCCGGGCTCGCTTTCATTGTGTTTGTTATTGTTGTTGGTGTTTTTCCCTGTTCTTATCGTGATTCTTGTTGCTGTTAATGTTGTTTTGCGTGTGTGTATATAAATATATAATTATAATTATTATCATAACAACTATTGCTGTTGATAATGTTCGTTTTGTTAACGTAGATGCTATTTTTATAATTATTTTATATGCATGTATGTTTATGCGTGTATGTGTATATGTGTGTGTGTGCGTGCGTGCGTGTGTGTGTTAGCATATATATAAGTACAGGTGTGGCTGTGTGGTAAGAATCTCGCTTCCCAACCACAAGGCTCTGGGTTCAATCCTGCTGTGTGACACTTTGGGCAAGTGTCTTCTACTATAGCCGTGGGTTGACTGAAGCCTTATGACTGGATTTGGTAAACGGAAACTGAAAGAAGCCTCTCACACACACACACACATATATGTTTGTATATATCTATGTGTGTCTGTGTTTGTCTCCCACCACAACCGGTGTTGATGTGTTTACGTTCCTGAATCTTAGCAGTTTGGAAGAAGGAACTGATAGGAAAAGTTCCAGGCTTAACAAAAATAAGTGCTATTGTTACACATTCATGTCTATGCGTATACGTAGGTATACGTGTGTAGAATACATCCCCACTATTGGCACTATTTTGTTAGTAAACAGTATGACGAGGCCTATGGTTATATATAAGTACCCTATTTTTAAATGCCTACAACCTCAATATAACTGACAACTATAGGCAATAAAAATAAAAATAAGTGTTTTTAACCATAGGCTGAAACAGCTGTAAGGAGTGATTTTAATGATTTCAATATTTTATATTATGATTTTTATAATTTGTATTCTTATCTTATATGTATTGAATTACAATGTATGTATGTATACTATTAAGGTTCTCATTTTTGTTAAATGAATAAATAAGTGAACATTCTAATATCCGAAAGCTGATGAGCCAACTAAACTGTTTCTCCATCTTCTTATTTGTATTATATATATATATATATCTAATATAATATGTGACAATTATTTAGTTGCCATAATAAAACTCCAAATAATTGTCACATATTAATATTAATATAAATTCCTCTATTTACGTAATATCGAAGTCTCATTCATTCTTTTGTTGTCAAACCATTACTATTAATTATATATATATATATATATATTATATATATATATACATATATATTCAATACACACACCAAACACACACACAAACACATATACATATATATATATATATATATATATATATATTATATATATATATGATATATATAGATAGATCGATAGATAGATAGATAACTTAAGAAATGGAGTCAAATGCAGATATTATTCAAATCTTTTATACTTCCAACATATGTTTCGAGGAAAACATTGATATTATTCCGGAGGGAATAATGTGATGTAAAACAATGCAATCATCTCATCAGGGAAAAAAGAGAAACAAAACACATCAATAAGCCATTTTAACCGAATGTGATGACCACGCATATGATGAAGAGGAATGCTGGCAAGTTATATTTTAAACAAACATTAATAGATTTAACATGAAAAGCAATTTAGAAAACGAGAAGGAGGAGAAAGAAAGAAATTAACAGAAAATTAAGAGTGGAGAAATATAGCGTGATAGACGAAAGGGAATAAAGCTTAAAGACCTGGAAATATAAGTAGTGGAAATGAAATGTAAGAAGACAGTTAAAGGCTGGATTTTATAGATTGGTTTACAACAATAAACGTGTTCTTTAAATGTGTTTACAAGAGAATTCTCTGAGAACAGGATGAAAAATTGTTCTTCATCACAGAGCGAACAAAAAGATTTACCTTTATCATATGGGAAGGATCTAGATAGAATATTCGATTCCAAATCAAATTGTTTATTATGTTCCTTCAGAGAACAATAATGGATTATTGACATAGAAGGTTGTGAGTTTTTACCATATTGAAGTTCAATAAACTGAAAGAAGTTACTTTATAGTTCATGCTTAGCAACTGGGGTTGCTATGTAAGCAACTAAAAATCCAAATTTAGGGAATGGAGCAGGTAAAATCCAGATTACATATGTTTTCTAGCTAGCAGAACTTCAGAAGTAGGGATTATCCAAACAAGGGGTAACCTGCTAGCTACTCATCAGGCCAAAGATACCTTAATCAAATAAAGGTTACATTGTTATCAAGGGGTCCCATATTACTCACAGGAGATTTGACAAAAACATGACCTACCTGTGAGAATGTTGCAATCATAATCATAAGCTTGTGTGTTCGATTACAGACTGGGAGACAGGTAGGTTGTTTTCTTGTGCAAAACACTTCATCTCATGTTGCTCTCTGATTACTATGACAACTGTCATGTGGCACAGTGTGCACCTGTACATCATGTTGCCTGGTAGAGGGTGTGAGCTAATTAATGTGTAGCACGGACATTTGATCACTATCAATGAATCATCTGTGCAGGTTATTCAGGATGAAATAATAGACAATCTTTTTAGGACATGAGAGGTGATCACTGAGCTCTCTCTCCTCTCTCTCTCTCTCTCTATATATATATATATATATATATATATATATATATATATACGTATATATATATATACATATATATATATATATATATATAATATTATATATATATATATATATATATATATTACATATATATATATACGTATATATATATATATATATATATATATATATATATATATATATTATGCGTGTGTGTGTTGTGTGTGTGTGCGTGCATGTATTTGAGTGTATATGTGTGTGTGTGTGTGTGTGTGTATATTGGTTGTCCAGAAAGTCCGTGCCGATTTTAATGGAAAAAAAAAAGGTCAATAAAAACTTGCCATTACATTTTTAATCAACCAAATATGAACCATTTTGTTGTACAATGCGTCTCTATCTTTCCTTTAACTTGAAAATACCCTCTTCCCAGAATTGAGGTGGTTTCATGGCAAAGAATTCATCAAGGTATCTTTTTACCTCCTCCAAGGAATTGAAATTTTTACCATTAAGACTATCCTGCAGAGACCTGAATTAGTGGAAATCTGAAGGAGCAATATCTTGTGAATATGGAGGGTGAGGTAACACATCCCAGCCAAGCTGCAGCAATTTTTGTCTGGTTCCCAAAGCATCAAGTGCCGAAAATGAACTTTCTTATCTTCTACTTACAGAATTAACACAGGTTATAGGAACATAAACCTTCTTCCACGAAAGGATAGCTTAAACTGTGCTCTAAATGGAAGTGTAGTCAAATCCTATTTTATGGACTCAACCATGTTCTAAAATAAGTTGAACGGTAAGCTACTATAAATCGGCACATACTTTCCAGACAACCCAATATATGTATATCTATCTATCTATCTAACTCTCATATATATATAATATATATATATATATATATATATATCGTGCACTCCATCAGTTACGACAGTGAGGATTCCAATTAAACCAATCAGCAGAACAACCTGCTCATGAAATTAACATGCAAGTGGCTGAGTACTCCACAGACAAGGGCAATCTTAACATAGTTCTCAGGGAGATTCAGTGTGACACAGAGTGTGACCAGGCTGACCCTTTGAAATACAGGTACAACAGAAACAGGAAGTAGGAGTGAAAGAAAACAACAGGATTTGCTGCCATCCCCTGCGGGACCCTCATGGAGGTTTTGGTGTTTTTGCTCAATAAACACTCACAACGCCTGTTCTTGGAATCGAAACCGCGATCCTATGACTTTGAATCTGCTGCCCTAACCACCAGGCCATTGTGCCTCCCCAAAAGGAGCACTCCATCGATTATGACAACAAGGGTCCCAGCTGATAAAGTCAACGGAACAGCTTGCTTGTGAAATTAACTTGTAAGAGGCTGAGTACTCCACAGACACGTGTGCCTTTAATGTAGTTCTCAGGGAGATTCCTTGTGACACAGAGTGTGACAAGGCTGACCCCTTTTTTGAAATACAGGTACAGCTCATTTTTGCCAGCTGAGTGGACTGGAGCAACGTGCAATAAAGTGTCTTGCTCAAATGACAAACCATGTTGCTGGGAAT
>NC_043026.1:3105857-3193357 GCF_006345805.1 Octopus sinensis
GAGAGAGGAAGAGAGGAGTAGGAAGAGAGGGGGATAAGGATACTAAGAAGGTAGGGAGAAAGGGTATGAAGGGGAGGGAACCTGCAAACAAAACAAAGTTTGTCAAAGAAGAGGGTAAATAAGGGGTTAGTTAGAAGGGGATGAAGGGGTTGGCAGAAGATGTGTGAAGAAAGGAAGAGAATAAAGAAACGAGAAAAGGGAGGGAGAAGCAGAAAGAGTGATGAGAGGGGTGGGGAAAGGGGGGTAAGAGAGGGGGGGCGGTGAGTTGGAAAAGTGAAACTGAAAGTAGAGGGTAGAAGGAGGAGGCAAAAGAAAGAGAAAAGAAAATGAGAAAGTGAAGAAGGAGATGGAGCAGGAGGGAAAGGTGGTGTGATGGTGGTGAGTGAGCAGAAGGTGGAAGGGATGAGGGGGAACGAGGGGGTGGGTGGGAGGAGGAGGAGGAGAAAAGGAGATAGATCAAGATGGAGAAATGAAAGGCAAAATAGAGAAGGAGGGGAGGGGAGGTACAAGAAGGAGAAATGGGGGGAGGAGAGTAGAATGAAGCTGAATGGGAAGAAGTGAGGGGGTGGGGATAGGATGAAAGGAGAAAGGTAGAAAATGGGGTGGGAGCAGGAATAATCAAATAGAAAGGAGGGGAGATGGTGATGAAGAATTGTAAGATAGGGCAGAGTAATGAAGGGACACATGTTGGTAGGAAGGAGGTGAGTGATGAAAGGACGAAGAAGAAAAGTGTTGAAGGGGTTGGAACAAAGACAAGGTAAAGTTACCTTCTTGAGTCACAGTGACTCTTAAGGGCTGCTCTCTTGGTTTACATGGTGAATATATTCCCCACCTGGATAGGATGCCAGTCCTTCGCAGGATTACTCATTTAAGCCAGCTGAATGGACTGGAGCAACGTGAAATGAAGTGTGTTGCTCAAGAACACAATATGTTGGCCGGATCCAGGAACTGAAACCACAATCTTACAATCAGGGGACCAACACCCTTACCCCTAAGCCATGCACCTCCACTACTGAAGGAGAAGGGAAACAGGCGAATTTCCTTTTATTTCTGTCCTTTATGGTAGGGATCTCCAACCATCAGGCACCAATCTGGGGATCATTTGATCCAGAGCCCCATAGAAAAAATATATTTCTAGATTTTATTTCTGTTTTATTGACAGTTGCCAGCATGGCTGCTTGGTAAGAAGCTTGCTTCCCAACCACAGGGTTCCAGGTTCACTTCCACTGCACCACATCTTGGGTAAGTCTTCTACTATAGCCTTGGGCTGACCAAAGCCTTGTGAGTGGATAGATGGTAGATGGAAACTGAAAGAAGCCCAGCGCATATGTGTGTGTATGTGTGTGTGTGTGTGTGTGTGTGTGTGTGTCTGTGTGTGTGTGTCTGTATGTGTGTGTGTGTGCGTGAGTGTCTGTGTGTGTGTGTGTCTGTGTGTGTGTGTGTATGTGTGTGAGTGTCTGTGTGTGTCTGTGTGTGTGTGTGTGTGTGTGTGTGAGTGTCTGTGTGTGTGTGTGTGTGTGTGTGTGTATGTGTGTCTTTCTGTCTGTGTTTGTACCCCCACCCCATCACTGCTTGACAACTGGTGTTGATATATTTATGTCCCTGTAACTTAGCAGTTCAGCAAAAGCGACTGATAGAATAAGTACTAGGTTTAAGAAATAAGTCCTGGGGTTGATTTGTTTGATTAAAAGACCCTTCAAGGTGGTGCTCCAGCATGGACGTAGTTAAATGACTGAGTGAAAGAGTAATTGCACTCTGTAAGGTGTTTTTGCATTATATTTTTTATTAGTTGCTTTCTGTCTCTGGCCATGCTGGATCACAACCTCAAATGGTTTTCTTGAACAAATTAGGCGGTGAGCTGGCAGAAACGTTAGCACACCGGGCAAAATGCGTAGCCGTATTTCGTCTGCTGTTACGTTCTGAGTTCAAATTCCGCCGAGGTCGACTTTGCCATTCATCCTTTCAGGGTCGATAAATTAAGTACCAGTTACGCACTGGGGTCGATGTAATCGACTTAATCCGCTTGTCTGTCCTTGTTTGTCCCCTCTGTGTTTAGCCCCTTGTGGGTAGTAAAGAAATAGGTTTACTTGAACAATTAGACCTCAGGACTTATTCCCAAACCATGGACTCATTCCATCAGTCATTTTTTGTTGAACCACTAAGTTACAGAAATATAAACAAACCAACACAGTGTTTGTCAAGTGGTGATGGGGCAAAATATCTTTTATCTTATATATATTTCAGTCATTAGATGGCGGACGTGCTGGAGCAGCCCTTGAAGAATTTTAGTCAAACAAATTGATCCCAGGACTCTTTTTTTAAGCCTGGTACTTATTCTATCGATCTCTTTTGCCGAACATCATTTGTCAAGTGTTGGTGGGGGACAAACGCAGACACGAAACCACACACACATCAATATGTATATATATAAATATACACGATAAGCTCATTTCAGTTTCCTTATTTCTTTATTGTCCACAAGGACAGACAAAGGGATTAAGTCAATTACATTGACCCCAGTGCGTAACTGGTACTTAATTTATCGACCCCAAATGGATGAAAGGCAAAGTTGACCTCGGCGGATTTGAGCTCAGAACGCTAATGTTTCTTGCCACTCATTTCAGTTTCCATCTACCAAATCCACTCACAAAGATTTGTTCAGCCCAAGGCTTCAAGGTGGGACTGAACCTGGAGCCATCCATACACACACACACACACACACATATATATAAAAACTGACAGTTCGGCAAAAGAGACTGATAGAATAAGTACTAGGCTTACAAAGAATAAGTCCTGGAGTCGATTTGCTCGACTAAAGGTGGTGCTCCAGCATGGCCACAGTCAAATGACTGAAACAAGTAAAAGAGTAAAGAGTAAAAGAGTACTTCGTTGGTTACAATGATGAGGCTTCCAGTTGATCCAACCAATGGAGCAGCCTCTTCATGAAATCAACGTCCACACGGCTGAGTACTCCACAGACACACGTACCTTTAACATAGTTCTCAGGGAGATTCAGTGTAACACAGAGTGCGACAAGGCTGGGCCCGTGAATTACAGGTACAACTCATTTTTGCCAGCTGAAATAAAGTGTCTTGCTCAAGGACACAACATGTTGCCAGGAATTGAACTCACAACCTTGCGATCATGAGATGAATACCCTAACCACTAAGCTACCCTATGCCGGTGGCACATAAAAGCACTCATTACACTCTCAGAGTGGTTGGCATAAAGGAAGGGCATCCAGCCGTAGAAAACATGCCAAATCAGACATGGTGCAGCCTCCCAGTCTTCCAGCCTTGCTCAAACCGTCCAACCCATGCCAGCATATTCTTCCTTCATATTTAATAAATATAACTATTACAGTGGTTTTCAACCAGGGTTCCGCCAGTACAGTCCAGGGGTTCCGCAAGAAGTTACAAAACTGCTAAAATCGGCAGTAATTTTTAAGTCTCCTGTGCAGATATGTGTGCATAAGACTATTAAATTATTGCACAGGGGTTCCTCGAGCCAGTGGAATGTTTCCTTGGGGTTCGGCTCCAGCAAAACGTTTGAAAAGCACTGAACTATTAACTAAAGTATAATATAATTAATGAAGTACATTATATTCTGGAAGGACTTGTCCCAAACTTTGGCATCGAGAGTCACGCAAATGCCAGAACCAGTCGCCACTGCGTAGTACCAAGGACTCCAAATTTGCCATCAAGATGTAGGACAAGATACTGTGATAGCCTGGGCTTCAGAGGCCCACAGCTCTTCAATATCCTCCCGAAGAACCTGAGGGACCTGCATGGTGTAGATGCGGATGTCTTTAAAGTAGGACTGGATCTCTTCCTGTCAGGTGTCCCGGATGAGCCAACTTCACGGCAGGAGGTGCAGATGAGGGCAGCTGCATTGAACTCTCTCATGCATCAGATGGCGTTTGCTAAAAAGCATCCGTGAGGTAAAATCGTGTAGCAAACCAAATGGCGGTGCCCCAGCATGGCCACAGCTCATTAGCTGAAACTGTAAAAATCAAAATCAAAATCAAAATCATACCTAACTGGAAATTTTGGTTATATCCTTTAAGTATTATTTCATGATGTGCAAACTGATACCATGAGTTTACTGTCAGATATACTCATTGCGATATTTTTGTATTATCTGAAATAGAATAACCGCATATCGATTAATCCCCCAAAATTGAGTATACACACCCACATATACATATATATATATGTATGTATATATATGCATAACTGTATGATAAGATGCTTGCTTCCCAAACATATGATTCCAAGTTCAGTCCCACTGCATGGCACCTTGAGCAAGTGTCTTCTACTATATTCTCAGGCCAACCAAAGCCATATCAGTGGTTTTGGTAGGTGGAAACTGAAAGAAGCCCATTGTATATATACAGGGTGCATAAGGTATTTGAGGACATAATTTTTGGGGGTCATTGCTGCAGGTTTTGCTAACTCTGTATAATCTTTGTTTCAGAAAATATTAACAGTAGACCCTCAGCTTATTCAACCACACCACCAGTGTTATCCAAGGGAAAGGGCAAAGGGGCCAATACAGGTTGGCACCTGTGACGTCACAACGCATTTCTACAGCTGAATAAACTGGAGCAACGTGAAATAAAGTGTCTTGCTCAAGAACACAACACGCAGCCCGGTCCAGGAATCGAACTCACAACCTCACGATCGTAAGCTCGATGCTCTAACCACTGAACCATGCACCTTCACAAAATTACAGAATTATATATGGAAAGCGGACGTTAAATGATGATGATGATGATGATGATATAATCAAATCAAACATTAAAAATGACAAATGTGTATGTGTGTGTGTGTGTGTGTGTGTGTGCATGTATGTATATATATATATATGTGAGTGTGTGCATATATGCATGTATATATGTGTGTAGACAATTAGAATTTAGACATCTCCCAGTTGGCCAGCTCCATGTCAAACCATTCAACCCATGCCAGCATGGAAAATGGACATTACATGATGATGATGATGATGATGATATATATATATATATATATATACACAGTCCTGCCAGGAAGTTTAGCAACATCTAAAAAAAATTATTGTTTTTTACATAGTTACTCTTTTACTCTTTTACTTGTTTCAGTCATGTGACTGTGGCCATGCTGGAGCACCGCCTTTAGTCAAGCAAATTGACCCCAGGACTTATTCTTTGTAAGCCTAGTACTTATTCTATCGGTTGATTTTGCCAAACTGCTAAGTTACAGGGATGTAAATACGCCAGCATCGGTTGTCAAGCGATGCTAGGGGGACAAACACAGACACACAAACATATACACACACATACATATATATATGCATATATATGATGGGCTACTTTCGGTTTCCGCCTACCAAATCCACTCACAAGGCTTTGGTTGGTCCGAGGCTATAGTAGAAGACACTTGCCCAAGGTGCCACACAGTGGGACTGAACCCGGAACCATGCGGTTGGTAAGTAAGCTACTTACCACACAGCCACTCCTATGCCTATACTTACCACACAGCCACTCATATGCCTATATTTAGATAAATTTACTGTTTTTAGTTACTTGGTTTTTCCAAAATTTACATTTACTGCTACAAAACCCCAAAATTTTACATATATAAGCATTTCTCTTGACAAAAAGCCCCACTTTGCTTTCAAGTGCCAAAGAAGAGAAAGGGAAGAAGCATGAGATTCTATCAGAGAAGTTCACTGAAGTTGAAATTTTGAGAGAAATGGCTGTGTGAGGGAGATAGCAACTGATTTGTCTGTACACACATCAACTGTTTCAAGAACCCTGAAAAGAATTGAAGCCGGAAATTATTCAAGTTGGGATTACTTAAGAAGGCCAAGATTAACAATACCTCAAATTGATCTTTTTATTCACCACTATACAGGAGCAAATCCTTTCTCCCCTGCAAGTGAGATACAAGCACAGTTATTAATAATTAAAGTTTTGAAGCTTGTATGAAGGCAGCGAAAAAATCCTCACTTGAACAAAAAAAGATAGTAATAATAATAATATTAATAATAATAATCCTCCTCCTCCTCCTCATCATCATCATCATCGCCATCATCATCATCATCATTTAGCATCTGCTTTCCATGCTGGCATGGGTTGGACAGTTGGATGGTTTGAATGAAACTGTTAAACCGGAGAGCTGCACCAGGCTCCAATTTTGATTTGGTATGGTTTCTATGGCTGGATGCCCTTCCTAACGCCAACCACTCCAGGAGGGTAATGGGCGCTTTTGTGTGCCACCAGCAGAGGTGCCACTTGCATGGCACTTGGCTTGATGGAACTTCTCAGGCACTGCATATTACCAAAGGTCTCAGTCACTTGTCATCACCGCCACAAAACCCAAAATTCGAAGGGTACCTTTTCATGTGCCACCAGCACAGGTACCAGTTATGTGACATCAGCATCAGCCACAACTATGGTCTCGCTTGACTTCACGGGTCACCTATCATTGTCTCCATGAAGCCCAACATTCAAAGGGTGCTTTTTATGCACCACCAATAAGTGCCAGCTGCATGATGCTGACGTCGGCCACAACTACAATCTCACTTGGCTTGATGGGTCTTCTCATTATAGTATATCACCAAAGGTTTCACTTACTTGTCATCGCTTCTAGAAGCTTAACGTTTGAAGATAATGCTTCACCATCTCATACCATGTCTTTCTGGGTCTACCTCCTCTACAGGTCCCCACCTGAGATTGGCACTTCTTTACACAGCTGTCCTCATCCTTATGCATCACATGACCATACCAGCTGACCAAATCTGATGCCTCTTATGCCAAACTTTTCTCACAAGATGCTTACACTCTGTCATACATGCACACTGACCATTACACTCTTGGAGTGGTTGGCATTAGGAAGGGCATGCCAAAACAGAGTGGAGTTTGCCAGTCCTGGTCAAACCTTCCAACCCATGCCAGCAAGACAACGGATGCTAAATGATGATGATGATGATGATGATGATAGTATGTATATATATCTATGTGTGTGTGTGTGTATGTATTTATATATATATGTGTGTGTGTGTATATATGTATGTATATATATATATATATATATATATATATATATATATATATATATATATAATAATATAAAATATTATTAGAGACAAAACCACTATTTTGCAAAACAAACAAGGAAAGACTTAATCAATACATAAAATATATATATATATATATATATATATGTATATATGCTGGATACGTGCTCTCTCAAAAGTGTCGATCCCCACCTTAACCTTCTTCCTCCAGCTGTGGTGATGACAGGCATTGTTCCCCCAGTCAGTATCCTGCATATCACAGGCCTTTAATGAGGACTTGACACAGTCCTTAAATCACAGCCTTGGTTTCTGCCAGAGTCTCCTTCCATTCACAAGTTCTCCATAGAGCATCTGCTTAGGAATCCTTCTATCCTTCATTCTAATACCCAAGATTATCAGCTGTCCTCAGGACCTGTGTGTCTAGAATTTTTGAGGTCCAGCCAACATTGAGAATGTGTCTGAGACATCACTGATGAAAGTGTTCAAAGACCCTTACCTGACGTTTGTACAGAGTCCATGTGTGTGTGTGTGTGTATAATTTAAAAAAAAATTGGATGTTAATTTAATTAACATTAATTTAGCTCCAGTGGTCTAGCATATTAAAATCTGAAGGTTCAGTAAACTGTATTATATACATATGAGTGGCACGCCTGTGCAGGTGGCATGTCCTGTCCAGGTGGCATATCCTGTGCAGGTGGCACATAAAATGCACCCACTACACTCACGGATTGGTTGGCGTTAGGAAGGGCATCCAGCTGTAGAAACACTGCCAGATCAGACTGGGCCTGGTGCAGCCTTCTGGCTTCCCAGATCCCTGGTCGAACCGTCCAACCCATGCTAGCATGGAAAACGGACGTTAAACGATGATGAGGATGATGATGATGAGAGGGATGACCACTATGTGGACAACCCTTATGCTAGAAGTCTAGTTACTTCCACATAGTGGTCATCCCTCTCATACGTATATATATATATATATATATATATATATATATATAGTGTGTTGAAAGTGTAACTGCTAGAGTAAGAATAGCCTGGGCAAAGTTCAGAGAGCTCTTACCTCTGCTGGTGACAAAAGGCCTCTCGCTCAGAGTAAAAAGGCAGACTGTATGACGCATGTGTACAAACAGCCATGCTACATGGCAGTGAAACATGGGCCGTGACTGCCGAGGACATGCATAAGCTTGCAAGAAATGAAGCCAGTATGCTCCGATGGATGTGTAATGTCAGTGTTCATACTCGACAGAGTTTAAGTACCTTGAGAGAAAAGTTGGACCTAAGAAGCATCAGTTGTGGTGTGCAAGAGAGACGTCTGCGCTGGTATGGTCATGTGATGAGAATGGCTGAAGATAGTTGTGTGCAAAAGTGCCACACCCTAGCAGTTGAGGGAACCTGTGGAAGAGGTAGACCCAAGAAAACCTGGGACGACCTTCGAACTTTAGGTCTCACCAAGGAAATGACTAGAGACCGAGACCTATGGAAGTATGCTGTGCGTGAGAAGACCCGGCAAGACTAGCGAGACCATAACCCGTGGTCTCTACCTGATATGTAGCCAGTCGACTTATACATACCTTTCCTTCTTGGGACACAAAACTCCACTTGTGAAGACCCGTTGAGGCAAGTGAAAATCAAAATCAAAATCAAAATCAAACCAAATCAAATCAGATATCAGAAAGCAGAACCAAAATCGAAGTTGATCAACATCAATGGAAATTGCAGCTGTGATACCAGTGCCGGTGACAAGTAAGCGAACCATCCGATCGTGGCCGTTGCCAGCGCCGCCCCGACTGGCCTCCGTGCCGGTGGCATGTAAAAAGCACCATCCGTTCGTGACTGTTGCCAGTCTCGCCTGGCCCCCGTGCCGGTGGTACGTAAAAAGCACCATCCGTCCGTGGCCGTTTGCCAGCTCCGTCTGACACCTGTGCGGATGGCACATAAAAAGCACCCACTACACTAACGGAGTGGTTGGCGTTAGGAAGGGCATCCAGCCATAGAAACACTGCCAGATCAGACTGGGCCTGATGCAGCCTTCTGGCTTCACAGACCCCAGTTGAACCGTCCAACCCATGCTAGCATGATGATGATGATGATGATATTTATACATATATATACACACACATATTTATCTCTCTCTATATGTGTGTGTGTGTGTAAGAAAATTAGATGAAAAGTAGTGAATGATTATCTTATGACTTCCATTAGCTTACAGCTGTTTCTTCCACAAGATGCGATGAACTTATAGTTGAGTGCATGAATAACATGTTATAGATTCATCAGAGCCTAGATGAATTGCATTTCATATTTGAGGCTCTGATGAAGCTATATGGTGTTACTCAGTCACTCGACTATGAGTCCACTGCATCTCATAGCAGAAACAGTTGTAAGCTAATGAAGTTCATATGATAATTATTATTTATTCCCTTGTCATCTCATTCTCTTGTATCACTGCCCTGTACTCGACTAACACGTCATTCTGAAGTATAAGTATATTGAGTCGTAGACCAGGTCATTAGTATCACAATACCTAAGGAAGATGTATACGATGGCCTCTTTCATTGCGAATGACAAATGAGGGGTCAGTAAAATAAAGCAGTAATCATGTTCTATGGACACGAATGTGTCTGTTGAGGTCTGCTGGTGCCTTGCAGACATTCTGGCAAATGGAACCAGCCGAGGACTCAATTTGCTTCAGTGCCTGTGGATCATTTACAACATGTTTTCTTGAGTGGACGGCAAGGCCTACTTTGCTCCACACCCCCAAAACCAAGGGAAAGTCAAAGGTTGATACAGCTTGGCACCAGTGATGTTGCAACTCCTTTCTACAGATGAGTGGACAGGAGGAATGTGGAAATAAAGTGTCTTGCTCAAGAACACAACACATGTCCTGGTCCAGGAATCGAACTCACTACCTCATGATTGTGTACAGAGTGTTTGAAGTGGTGTATAGATATTGTATATTAAGATAAAGGAGGCAGAATTTGGGATAATTCTTTATTAGTCCTTTCATTTGTCTAACCTCTTCACGAAAAATATTTGGTTTTAATTTTTTTCTGGAAGTTAAACTAAGAGTGGCGCTAATAAAGAATTATCCAAAATTCTGACTGCCTCCTCTTTCTTAATATGTGTGTGTGTCTGTATAAATATAAGTATTTATATATACATTCATATATATACACACACATATATATATGTACATATATGTATCAGAAACATTGCCAGATCAGACTGGGCCTGGTGCAGCCTTCTGGCTTCCCAGACCCCAGTTGAACCGTCCAACCCATGCCAGCATGGAAAGCGGACGCTAAATGATGATGATGATGTATGTGTGTATATATATATCTATCTATCTATATATATACTGTCACAGATATATATACATATATATATGCATAGATAGATAGATAGATAGATAGATAGATAGGTAGGTAGGCAGACAGACAGACAGATAAATAGACAGATAGATAGATAGATGTGTGCGTACACAAAAACACACATACACACATACATGTACATGCATGCACATGCACACACGCACGCGCGTGCACACACCCACGCACCCACACACACACATGTACAAAGACACTGAGTTTAAACAGTGACCGGAGGAAAGCTTTGACCTGCAAGCTATTCTGAGTGGCCACGCCTAACAAAAAAAAACAAATTCCCTTAAACTATTCTCAGTATCAAGACTTGGCCAATAAAGTATCTCATGTAGCCGTCTTGTAGCAAAAGGTTGCCCATGACTGGTTTAAAAGAACAAAGAGAAAACAAATTACTGATATTTTAGTTGTTACAGTGTATCTAAAACATCAGCAATTTGCTTTCTGTTTATTTTCTTAAGCCTAATCCATAGAGTTGCTTCACAAACTGCATTGTGTGGGATATAAATGCTGCTGAAAATCTAGCTGGGATTTTCCATGGTGACTTGTCACACAGTTAACCCACTGATAACTATTTACATATGTGCAATACAAAATACTTATGCTGAGCAATTGAGGAATTTACAGTTGCTCTGCCCAGATTACAAGTTTGGGTTTACACTTGTAAATATTAGGGCCCTGGGATATGTAACAAAACTGCCTAAGTACCACTCTTGAGGAATTAGGCTTTTCAAAACCAGAAAGGAGAAAGCTTATTTGAAGACTACAGATCTGAATCATCACTGGAACTGTCAAAATTGGTAAAACCTTACAGAAGTTTAGTATTTAAGTGTCTATGTGCATATCTAGACATGCAACTATGTGCATAAGAATGCATACATAAAACAAAACACAAATTCTGCACATGCACCGACTCAAATACGGCACATATACACACACACATGCAAATATATGCTGTTGATGTTGGAGAATCTCCAATGGAGTTACCCTGGACCTAGGTTAGAAACCAAATCTTTTTCTATTGGCAAGAATTCTTGAAGTAAAACTTAATAATGACATCCAGACACACATACAAAAACACATATATATGTGTGTGTATGTGTGCATGTGTGTGTGTGCGTGTGTGTGTGTGTGTGTGTGTTGAGGTGTATTCCATTAAGAACGTATTAGAATACAAAGTAGAGCTCATTCACCCTTAGAATTACCAGATACCCGACAGTATTATGGTATCCTACCAATTCTAGGCCTAGGCATTCCTCATGTGTGAAAAATACAAAAGAAAGAATAGAGTCAAAAGGAAGAGGAGGTACAATTCGACAGCTGTTTAAGGACCACAACACATGTTTCGATACAACATAGATCCACATATACACAGAATTTAAATTTAAACTAAGGAACAGTTTACCTGAATATAATAGGACCTTGTTGTATCTCCTCAGCTGATATAAAACCGTTGTCTCCGTAAGTAAATGTTTGATTTCAATGCTATCACATCCAACTGGTTCCTTTCCTTTATATATGATCTGGCAGAGTTTCTACAGCTGGATGCCCTTCTTAACGTCAACCGCTCTGAAAGTATAGTTGGTGCTTTTATGTGCCACCGGAAAGAGGGCCAGTCAGGCAGTACTGGCAACGGCCACGCTCAAGTGGTGTTTTTTATGTGCCCCCATATGTATATATATATATATACACACACACACACACACACACACCACACACACACACATATATATATATATATATATATATATATATATCATCATCATCATCATCGTTTAACGTCCGTTTTCCGCGCTAGCACGGATATATCTATATATATATATACATACAGATATATACATACATATATATATACATGTGTATATTTAGGGCTAAAAAACCACTATGTGGATAGCCATATGCTAGAAGAAGATCACCTACGACCTAACTACAAAGAAAGAATGTTCTCCAGAGAAAGTGGTTTTTTAGCCCTAAATATACACATGTATTGAAATTTTCTCTGATTTTTCAAATTCTTTATATGTTAGGCTGCTGGTTTTAAATTGATATTAATTAAATTAATATTCAATTTATCTCCCTCATTATTTACATATATATATAAATATATAGGTGTGTATGTGTGCATATATATATGTATATGTATATATATGTATATATGTGTGTGTGTATACATATATATATATTTATATAAAAGTGGGCTTGGAGGGATCTATTATCCGGGTGGATACCGTATTGGCTCTCAGTTAGGTTCCAGTTAACAGCTAACTGCAAAGATCAGTATTTAGTGTCTGTGACTATAATTTGTTGCAAGCCACTCCATGTAATTCTTCCGATGGGTAATTCCATGTATGTTTCGGTGGATGCTAAAAATTGTTTGGAGTATTATGAATAATGAAGTGTTTGGAGAATTGTGCAACCACAAAGTATATTTTATAGTTGCATACAGCATATTCTCTATAACTGCCTTGTGAGTGTGTTTGACTTGAACTGGTAGCTGGAGAGCTGCATCAGTCTCCAGTCATCTGTTTGGGTTGGTTTCTACAGTTCGATGCCCTTTCTAACACAAACCTTTTATGTTTTTATGTCTCTCCAGCACTGGCCACAACCACAATTTTACTGAGCTTCACATATCTTCTCAAGCGAAGTAAATTGCCAGAAGTGTCAGTTGTCATTGCCTTTGAAACTCAACAACTGAAGATCCTATTTCACCAACTTGTGAAACAGCTTCCTGGGTCTACCTCTGTTTCCAAAGAAGAGCATTTGCTCGAAACGTTAAACCACCTTTCTTTCCTTCCCTGAGTGTCTGCTAATACTTTACATGTACTACGTCCTTGCGTTGTTGTTTTTTCTTTTGTATATGTTCTTCTATTTTGGATTTACCATATATATATATATAAATAAAAAATACACACACACACACACACACACATATATATATAAATAAAAAGCACCCACTACACTCACGGAGTGGTTGGCATTAGGAAGGGCATCCAGCCATAGAAACACTGCCAGATCAGACTGGGCCTGATGCAGCCTTCTGGCTTCACAGACCCCATTTGAACCATCCAACCCATGCTAGCATGGAAAGTGGACGCTAAATGATGATGATGATGATGATGATATATATATATATATAAAGATATATTAAATACATTATAATATAGGTGGGCATAGCAATTAAAGCCAAAAAGGTAAAAATTGATAAACAAGGGTTCAAAATAGCACCTCCAATTGCAAGAAACAAGAGCTAAAATTTAAACTTGAACAGCAACACAAAAGCACTAACCTCATGAAATATTCGGGACTGTGAGCAGTAGGACACAGCATCTTTCTTTGGTGAGATAAACTCACAGAATGAAGTAGTTTGATAAAACCTTATCATGTGATTTCGAAATTTGATCAACATGATCTTGTTTCTTGTCAGAGGTTTCCACAATTACTCCGGGTTAAACAGAAAGTCTGCCTCCCATTAGTTCATGAGAAAAACTGTTGAAAGGGGGCACTAAAATTCAAAATGGGATCTACAGGCAAGTTGAACTGACTCTTGACTATAGGCTGAAACAGCTGTAAGGAGCAGTTTATTTATACTATTTTTATTTTTATTATTATATTACATATAATTGTATATTGTTTTGTTCGATTTTGATGTTCCTATTTGTATAATTAATAAATATTGTGAAATTGTAATATTCGTAAGTTGATGACCGAAATGAATTTGTTTCTCCATTTTCTTATTTGTATTATGAATTTACAAATATTTTTTACCTTCACTCATTCAATACAATAAATGAATTAATTGCATTGCAATTATAAGCATTTATGTATTTAGTATTTGGGTACTTTACCAACAGTATATCGGATAACTGATATCCCATAGTGGGTTACACCCATAACCCCTATCTTACTTTGTATATATATGTATGATTGATTTTTGATTTTTCCAGTTTCAGCTCATGAGCTGTGGCCATGCTGGGGCACTGCCATATATAGTTAAACCAAACATGAAAACACAACAATGCGAGGACTTGGAACAAGTATAGTATTATTGGACGCTCAGGAATGGAAAGAAAGGAGGGTCTAACGTTTCGAGCGGAAAAGGAAAGATCCAAAGAAGGGAAGACAGAGGAAAAAAAATGGCCAACAGTACACACGCGGTCACATTTTGAATATATATATATATATATATATATATTCATCATGTTGAACTGTTAATCCCTGCAAATTTTTTTTCTATTCTCAATTCTCTCTAATACACCTGCCTGTTGTTCCTTCACCTGTCTTTGTCTTTTGTTTTCTGTAAATTTGAACTATATATATACACATACATACATACATACATACAAACATATATATATATTCAAAAATAAGCAGCAGGGTATCAAGTTGCTTATTTTGATTCTATTCACCTTACTTCGAGCTGTGTGGATAATACCGGACTGACTTGGTGCTTCAACTTAAGTACCTAATTCAACTGAATCTCAATTATTTCTTTTATATATATATATATCTATATATATATATAGGCGCAGGAGTGGCTGTGTGGTAAGTAGCTTGCTTACCAACCACATGGTTCTGGGTTAAGTCCCACTGTGTGGCACCTTGAGCAAGTGTCTTCTACTATAGCCTTGGGCCGACCAAAGCCTTGTGAGTGGATTTGGTAGACGGAAACTGAAAGAAGCCCGTTGTATATATGTATATATATATATATATATATACATGTATGTGTTTGTGTGTCTGTGTTTGTCCCCCTAGCATAGCTTGACAACCGATGCTGGTGTGTTTATCTCACCGTTACTTAGCGGTTTGGCAAAAGAGACCGATAGAATAAGTACTGGGCTTACAAAAGAATAAGTGCCGGGGTCGAGTCGCTCGATTAAAGGCGGTGCTCCAGCATGGCCGCAGTCAAATGACTGAAACAAGTAAAAGAGTAAAGAGTAATACATATCTATCTATATATATATATCTTTAGGTCTCACTGAGGAAATGACTAGAGACCGAGACCTTTGGAAGTATGCTATGCGTGAGAAGACCCAGCAGGACAAGTGAGACCATAACCCGTGGCCTCTACATGGGATGTAGCCAGTCCACTTATGCATACCTTTCCTTCTTGGGACACAAAACTCTACTTGTGAAGACCTGTTGAGGCAAGTGAGAATCGGAATCGAAATTGATCAACATCAATGGAAATTCCAGGAGGAAAGAGAACCATCCGAACATGGCCGTTGCCAGCGCCACCCCGACTGGCCTCGTGCCGGTGGCATGTAAAAAGCACCATCCGTTCGTGGTTGTTGCCAACCTCGCCTGGCCCCCGTGCCGGTGGAACGTAAAAAGCACCATCCGATCGTGGCCGTTTGCCAGCCCCGTCTGGCACCTGTGCGGGTGGCATGTAAAAAGCACCCACGACTCTCAAGGAGTGGTTGGCGTAAGAAGGTGCATCCAGCTGTAGAAACACTGCCAGATCAGACTGGAGCCTGGTGCAGCCTCCTGGCTTCCCAGACCCCAGTTGAACCGTCCAACCCGTGCTAGCATGGAGAACGGACGCTAAATGATGATGATATATATATATATATATATATAAATATAAATATATATATATATACTAAGTAATTGAGGGTTTAGCAACGATTTGCCTCACCACACACCGAATTTAGAAATAGCAGTCAAAGAGTTATGGCTATTCTTTCTACTTAAAAGGGAGATCCCAGTAAAACCACAGCACATATATATATATATATACGATGGGCTTCTTTCAGTTTCTGTCTACCAAATCCATTCACAAGACTGTGGTTGGCCCAAAGCTATAGTAGAAGATATTTGCCCCAGGTGCCATGCTGTGGGACTGAACCTAGAACTGTGTGGTTTGGGAAACAAACTAGAATTTGAAAGCGTATATACTTCTCACTTATTTGATGGTCCTTGTGGATTGTAAGGCTGTAAGCTGTCAATAATTTGCCTTAGGCTTAAACCTGGCTTTGGTATGAGTGGACCTCACAATCCTTCATGCAGAGCAGTGAAGCCCAACACATAGACATATACATACACATAAATGACGGGCTTCTTTCAGTTTCCATCTACCAAATCCCCTCTCAAGGCCTTGATTGAGCTGAGGTTATAGTAGAAGACACTTGCTCAAGGAGCCACTCTGTGGGACTGAACCTAGAATCACGTGGTCGGGAAGCAAACATTGTAAAAAAAAAACAAAAAAAAACAGGATAAATGTGAAAAAAGAGGAAGAATAAAAAGAGGAAAAATAGGAAGAAAAATCAAGGGAAGAAAGAGAGAAAGAAGATACAGAAGACAAAGAAGGAAAAGGGACAGAGTGAAGCATGTGAACGAGGAGGAAAGAGAATGTTTTAAAAGAACAAGGGAAAGAGGAGGAGGAGGAGGAGGAGAAGGAGAAGGAGAAGAAGAAGAAGAAGAAGAGAAAATATAAAGTAATGAGAAGAAATGAGACAGAAGCTAAAAAAAGGGGGGGGGGATAATGAAGAAGAAACAGAAAGAGGAGAAAAAGAGACAAGAGGCAGCTTAAGAAGAATGAGAGAGAGGAAAAAAGACGAGGAAGAAGGTGAGAAGGAAATAAAAGCCTGAAAGAAAAATGTAAAAGACAGAAGAAAGATTATTTGAAAGAATGAAAGAAAAGAGAGAAGCTGGAAAAGACTGGGGAATTAGAGAAGAAAAATGAAGGATTTAACAAAGGAGAACGAAGTAGGGGGGGGGGGCTGCAGAGAAGTGAGTCAAGGAAGAGAGGGATGAATAAAAGGGAGAGAGAGAAATAGAGAGAGAGAGAGAGAGAGAGAGAGAAAGAGAGAGAAGATAAGTAGATAGAGGAGAAGAGAAAGTTAAAAGAGAGAACGAGAAAAATAAACAGACAGACAGAGAAAGGAAAGAGAATGAGAGGCAGAGAAAGATAGACAGATATATAGAAAGATAGAGAGAGAGATTTATATAGATGTATAGAAAGACAGATAGACAGATATACATATAGATAGATATAGAGAGGACAGAGTGAGAGAAAGAAAGGGAGAGAAAGAGAGTGAGAGAGAGAGACATAATGTTTAAAACGGAACGAAGTGGAAAGAGGGAATAAAGAAGTAGAGGTAAGGGGAGAGAGGCAGATTAATAGAGAGAGTGAGTAAAGAATCTGAAGAGAAACAGCATAGATAAAAGAGGGTTGGTGATTGGGGAGGAGAGAGTGCAGTGAGTAAAGGCAGAGAATGAATATAAAGGTGGGAGAAAGAGATGAAGGAAGAGGAGAGAACCAGGACGAAAAATAGAGTAAAAAGACGAAAAAGAATGCAAAAAGACAGACGTAAGGAAGGTGGAGGAAGAGAATTAGGGTAGGAGGGAAAAGGGTGAAGAGTGAGGAGGAAGAGGAAAGAAAAGTGTTGATAAAAAGGGGAGGAGGGGAATGCAGCGAAAGGGTGAAAAAAGTCGATGACAAATAAGGAGGGGGTTAAGGAAGAGTAAAGAAAAGGTAAGACTATGAGGCTGAGAGAAAAAGTAAGACAGAAGATATAAGATGGAGTAGCAGAAGCGAGAAGAGAAGAGTTAGGAGGAGAAGGAGGAAGGACTAAAAATATAAGCAGATATGGGAGAGGGGAGCAGAAGCGAAATGAAAGGTAAAGAGAGAGAGAAAGAAAAGGATAGTAGGAGGAGATAGGAAGCGAAAGAGAGCGAGAGGAAGGGCAGAGTAGGGGAGAGAGAGAGGGTGACAAGAACAGAGTGAGTGAGAGAGAGAGCGAGAGCGCGCGGGAGAAGACGGTAGTGGTAAGAGAGAGAGAGAGAGAAAGAGCGCGGGAGAATAGGGAGTGAGAAGGGCAAGGAGGAAGGCCTGAAACATGTTCGTTGGTTTTTCTTCCGGTCACTAACGAAGCGATGCCACAAGTTTGATTTTAATCCGGCGGATAAACGGGTAAAAGGTTTGGCTTGAGCCAAACGACAAGAGACGAAAAAATAACCCAACCAAGGAAAAAAAGTAGTAATGAGAGATATATAGGTATGTACAGCCATCTCATATATATATATATATAGATTCGTTTTGGAAATATCTGCTTGTTTGTTTCTGCACATCACAACCCGCGATCCGAGGCAGTGTTAACACTGTGAACTGATCTGTCTATCTCTCTATCTATCTCTGTGTCTATCTATCTATCTATCTATCTATCTCTGTCTATCTATCTATCTATCTCTATCTATCTGTCTCTCTATCTATCTATCTATCTATCTATCTATCTATCTATCTATCTATCTATCTATCTATCTATCTATCTATCTATCTATCTATCTATCTATCTATCTCTCTCTCTCTGTCTATCTCTCTATCTGTCTATCTGTCTCTCTATCTATCTCTATCTATCTATCTATCTATCTATCTATATCTCTATCTATCTCTCTGTCTCTCTATCTGTCTATCTACCTACCTATCTGACTGTCTGTATGTATATATAGCGGTCTCTCTCTCTCACTCTCTATATATATATACACACACACATAATCTCGTGTCTATGATTTTTTTCTGATTTCTTGTATGATCCATAATATATATATTTTACTCTAACACCCACTCTCTCCCTCCCATACACACAAGCACATTCTTAAATAAGTGTATCTATGCATGCATGTATATTGTAGTATACACTCCTCAAAGCTTTGCAAGCCGACCAGGATTTCCCTAGAAAACTGGAAAAATCTGAAGTGTAATCTTAACCACTCCTTCTTGAGCCAAAGAAAAAGCTTCTGTGGTCATCAGTCCTGCTAGAAAAAGCAGCCAACATTGAAATCTCATTGTGGTGATTCAACCTGCTAGAAATATAAGCCAAATCTCCCTGAAATTACGCCCTATTGTTTTAAAGAAAGGACACATTAGATAATGCAGCCCCCTCTCTACCACGTCTCTCTATCTATAATGCATGGAAAGATGGTCATTATTGGTATTATTTTTAATAAAGTCCTGCTCGATTTAGGGCTAACCTCGGCTAACAAACTTCAACCTTTTACCATTACAAAATTTTGTGGCCTTCTGCCATCCTTACGTGGTTGATAAAATAGATATCAATCAATCATGAGAAAGGAGAGGGTGTTCAATATATACACACACACACACATATATATATATATATATAATATATACACACTAGTTCTCGTTCCCTCCGCTTATTTTCCTCCTATATATACAAACTGAAATTTTCTGGTCTTGTGGTTGATGTCAACCAGGAAGAAAGACTTCGCCGTCAGTGGAACTGCAAGAAATAGCAACCTTAACCCTCCCCCTCATTATATCCTTATGGTCAGTCATGTGTAGGGTATATATATATATTTATGTACATATAAGGCAGTTAGGAAGATCTTTATACATAGTAACGAGAAGTAGAAATAGCAGCCAAGTCTGCCTCAAATCACCCTTGCTGTCTTAATTGCTTGTGTGGTAGTGCGCGTGTATATATATATTTATATATATGTATGTATGTATGTTTATAGATATATATGTGTGTGTGTATGAGCCATCGAGGGAGTCCTCTACGTTGCTGCTAGACCTATTAGAAATAGCACCCTCCCCCTTTAGGCATGTGTGTGTATATTGTAGAGCGAGGAAGGCCAAATGTGTACGATGATTGTGATGGTTGAAGCAAAAGAAAATACAGCCAGCCTCTCTCTCTCTCTCCACACTGCGCTAATAATTAATACTACATTATTTATTAACAGCAAATACACCGACCATAACTATTATTAATAATAATGTTAATAACAAGAACTGTACTTAAAAATAATTAGCCATATTAAAATGGTAAATACTGATTTTAGAAGTGTAAGAAATAGCAGTCAGGATAATTTGTAATACAGGCAGAAGGCCAGAGATTTTGGACTGGTGGCAAGAATAATGGTGGTAAATGTTATTGTTTAGCACCATAGGCCAGCTTCAGTCGAGGAAATCTATGATCGAATATGTTCCAACCGTGACCAACTCGTCTATTTTTGACGGATACGGATTGCCGAAGGCTACATTATCAAAAATGTCATTCCTGTTTTTTCTTTTATTTTTATTTTCGAGGCAGTATGGTGAAGTATGAGGAAGATTTAGCTACTATTTCTGACATGTTTAGTTATCCTGTAACCCCCCCCCTCTTCGTTGGCTCATAATAAAATACATAAATACATAACAGTTAGGTGAGATTTGACTGCTGTTTCTAGCATGGTTAGCTACTCTGTAGAAATCCCTATCGTTAACTCATATAATACACACGCTTGTTCACACACCTCACATAGACACACATACATAGAATTAGGTGTGATACGAGGGAAATTTAACTGCTGTTTCTAGCATGTTTGGTTACCAAGTAGAAATTTTTATCGTTAGATATTATAATATACGCTCGCGCGCACACTCACATAGACACATAAGAGAATTAGGTGAGATTTGGCTGCTATTTCTTGTAGGTCCTGGGTCAAAATAGCGGTTTCCCTCGTCGGCTCCCATAAATAATATGAAATATGCCATACTTGGTGTTCTAGTCTATGTTTGTATATAAGACACACACACACACACACACGTATACATACATTAATATATATATATATATATATAATATATATATATGTGTGTAAAATTCTTGGCCTAGCCTTGTACCAATCACCACATATTACATTTGATGATAGAGATTTTCATCGCATTGCTTCGCGACCTAACACACACACACACACACACACACACACGTGCGTGTGCGTGTGTGACTATGTGTGTGTGTGTGTGTCTGCATGCTTTTTAGGTTTTATTTTTTTTTTTTTCCTGGCGGAAAAGGTTACTTGCTAGAGATAACGTGAGTATCCGCATTGCTTTCTACACACACACACACACACAACACACACACGTATACATACATTAATATATATATATATATATATATATATATATATATGTATATAATATATATATATGTGTGTAAAATTCTTGGCCTAGCCTTGTACCAATCACCACATATTACATTTGATGATAGAGATTTTCATCGCATTGCTTCGCGACCTAACACACACACACACACACACACACACGTGCGTGCGTGCGTGTGTGACTATGTGTGTGTGTGTGTGTGTGTGTCTGCATGCTTTTTAGGTTTTATTTTGTTTTTTTTTCCTGGCGGAAAAGGTTACTTGCTAGAGATAACGTGAGTATCCGCATTGCTTTCTACACACACACACACACACACACCACACACACACACACACATATATATATATACACACACACACACAGATACTTGCGCGCGCGCACACTCATGCACATCTACACATGAATCTATTTCTTTCTCACTCGCACACACACACACACACACATATATATATATACGGATCTATATCTAGATATATTTCACATTCCCATATATATATAATATATATTAACGATATAGATTAGAAAGCCATGTTTCATATCTATCTATCTATCTATCTATCTATCTATATAATATATATATATATGTATATGTATGCATGTATATAGATATGAATATCTTTGTATGTGTATATATATCTTTAAATGGCAAATGAAAGCCGGAAGATGGAATATATTGTGTGTGTGTATATATATATATATATATATATATTATATATATATATTTTGTTTATTTGTGTGAAACGTGCAGGCTTTTCAGAATGAGTCGGTGCTTGTTATTTACTAAGGCTGGTTCCACTGATTCGAGGCGTATCATCGGCAATCGTGCTTTCGAAATACGGCTGCAAAGGATTCACGAAGAAGCATTCACTCCACAACACTGCAACTGGCGCGGACCCCTCCGTGGTGCTTCGATCTGATTGAAACAACAACCAGGATCTGCTGAAAAATCACATCGTTTTCAGTTATAATTTAAAGAGAGGACATAAAGAGCAATCTAATTTCAAAATCTAGCAAACGATGAGGTGGTCGTTGATGGATTGTTTTTGATCGTATGCCTGACTACGTGATCAGAACTAGCCCAAGTGCTAAACAAAATTTTTTATTCGTTTCTACAACTAGTCTTTTCATATATTGTTATATAGAAATTATTCTTATTATCCTTATTTTTCTTTTTACAACCATGGTACCGAAATTTTAACAAAACACGAGATGGCCTGTCTAAAAAGCTTGACAATATTTTCTTCCTCTTTCGGTGTTCAATTCCAGCAGCCTGGATTTGAACTCGGAATGTAGTTCTCAAAGACCGACCTCGACCTTATTTTTCTTCCTTCTGTATCGATCAAATAAAAACTCTGGTGAATCAACTAACCCATTCCCCCAATTTTCTGGCCTTGAGAGCTGTTGGATAAAAATGCCTCGGTGGTACCTGTTCTGAGTTCAAATTCTGCCGAGGTCAAACTTTGTGTTTCAAGCTTTTGTAGTGAAGTATTGGGTTGATTTAACCCACCATCTCTGTCCCCCACCACCAAATACTGGCTTCATGCCTCTCTTACAAAAGCCTATTAGCATTATTATTTGATAGAATCGTTAGAACGTCAGGCCCCAAAGATGCATTATGGTATTTACTCATGGTTCTTTTTGCTCTGAGCTCAACTCCTGCTGAGATCATCTTTGCCTTCCATCCATTTGGGATCAAAATAATCAGCTAATCCTCTCCACTCAAAATTGCTGGCCTTGTGCCTAAATTGGAAAACATTCCATTTTATATTTAAGCGATGAGGAACTGTGTACATTATTCACATTTGATGGATATTTCTCCTCATCTTGTTTGTTGTTAACACAATTGTTTGGCTGATATACCCTCCAAGCCTTCTTCAGGTGTCTTGGGGAAATTTTGGACCTGGTTTCTTATTCCAGAAGGAGAACCCGGGTTCAAAATTTCCCCAAGACACCTGAAGAAGGCTGGAGGGTATACCAGCCGAAACGTTGTGTTAACAACAAACAAGATGAGGAGAAATATCCATCAAATGTAAATAATGTAAATTAGAAACCATTATCGTTTAAGGGTGGTGAGCTAACAGAATCATTGGCATGCCAGGGGAAATTCTTAGTGGCATTTCATCTGTCTTCACATTCTCAGTTCAAATCCCACCACTTTCAGGGTTGATAAAATATCTACCAGTTGAATACTAGGGTTGATGTAATCAACCAGCCCTCTTGCCCCAAATTTCAGACCTTGTGTATATAGTAGAAAGGATTGTTAATATTATTGTTCTGCCACCAAGGTGGACTTTGCCTTTCATCCTTTTGGGGTTGATAAATTAAGTACCATGAAACATTAGAGTTGATGTAATCGAATGGCCCCCTCCACCAAAATTTCAGGCCTTCTGCCTTTAATAGAAAAGATTATTATTATTATATGTGAAGTATATTTGCCACTTAAATGTGGCTAACCACTAAGGGTGGATGCTACTGTAGCTTGTAGCCCCAGGAGAACATCTTCTCCAGCTGGCTATTGACACACTTTCTATGCCGTATCATTTAGAGATTTATTATTATTATTATTATTATTATTGTTAGAGTGGTGAACTGACAGAATTATTAGTGCACAAAAAGCTTAGTGGTATTTCCTCCATCTTTACATTGTGAGTTCAAGTTCTGCCAAGTTCATTTCTCATCCTTTCAAAGTCAATAAAACAAGTACCAGTTGAGCACTGGGGTCACTCTATTCCTCCCCTAAAATTTCCAGCCTTTTGCCTTGAGTAGAAAAAATTAAGGTGGCCAGCTAGCAGAATCGTTAGCATGCTGGGCAAAATGCTTAGCGGTGTTTTGTCTGGCTTTAGGTTCTGAGTTCAAATTCCACCAAGGTTGACTTTGCCTTTCATCCTTTCAGGGTCAATAAACAAAGTACCAGTGAAATACTTTTTTGCTATTTATTCTTTTGGAGTTGGTAAAATAGGGTAGTGAATATTAACCCTTTCAGATTGCTCTGTCAAGTGTTGCTGAGACCCCCTTCGGTCATGAATGACCATGGGATTGCACCTAGAAAGTTACCCTCCCAGGCACAAATCCGGGCAAGGTTGTTTATGGAAGATCAGCAGTCGCCCATGCATACCAGCCTCCCCTCTTCACACCACTGATGTTATCCAAGGGAAAAGCAAAGGGGCCGATACAGCTTGGCACCTGTGACATCACAACTCATTTCTACGGCTGAGTGAACTGTGAACTGGAGCAACGTGAAATAAAGTGTCTTGCTCAAGAACACGACATGCAACCCAGTCCGGGATTCGAACTCTCAACCTCACAATCGTAAGCTCAACGCTCTAACCACTGAGCCATGTGCGTTCACACTATCAAATGTAATGCTTATTTATTTACATTGTTTTAAATTAGTCTTGCATTATCTTGTAGCTTCAAGATTTCAGTGACATGACTGTTTGTTTTTAGAATGACATTGTAGGGTAGGTGTAAGAGGCTGAATCTGGCCTGTTTGAACCTAAAACAGGTAGAATATTTTCACTGGTTTGAATGCTTAAGGGTTAAATCAACAGATATGATTATCCCCCCCCCCCCCCCCCAAAAAAAAATTCTGGTCTTGTGTCTGAGTTTTTTTTTTATTTACCTAAAAAAACACACAAAAAAAAAAACATTAACAATATTTTGTGGTGTTCTTTATTTTCTGAGTTCAAATTGAGATGAGGTCATTTTTTTTCTTGCTTCCCTCCCTGAGATAAATTTGCAGCCATTGGTTCTCATTATGGCTCTCTGAGTTCAAATACTAATCAAGCCCCTTTTGCCTTTCATTCTTTTGGGGTCAGTTAATAAAATACCAACACTGAGGCAAGGCTGTGTGTTGAAGAAGCCAGCTTCCCAATCTGGGGTCTCAGGTTCTCTCCTACTCTATGGTATCTTGGGTGTCTTCTACAACTGGCCTTTGGCCATGGCCAACCAAAGCTTTGTGAGTGGATTTGGGAGATGGAAACTGAAAGAAGCCTCTGTGTGTCTCTATATATATATATAAACATACACGCATGTATGTAGTCTTTTATTCTTTTACTTGTTTCAGTCATTTGACTGCGGCCATGCTGGAGCATCGCCTTTAGTCAAACAAATCGACCCCGAGACTTGTCCTTTGTAAGCTTTGTACTTGTTCTATCAGTCTCTTTTACCAAACTGCTAAGTTATGGGGACATAAACACACCAACATCAGTTGTTAAGTGACAGTGGTGAGGGGACAACCACAGACACACAAATACATACATATATATATATGTGAGCGTTATACTAATACACCTGTTTGTTTTGTACCCCACCTGTCTTCGTCTTTTGTCCTTTTTCCTAAACTCTCCCTAAATATATGATGGGCTTTTTTCAGTTACTCTACCAAATCCACTCACAAAGCTTTGGTCGGCCTAAGGCTATAGGATAAAAAAAAAGGCCCAAGGTGCCATGCAGTGGGACTGAACCCGGAACTATGTGGTCGGAAAGCAAGCTTCTAACCATACAGCCACTCCTGTGCCTATGTACGTATACACAATCACAAGATCCAAGGATCTAAGTGTAGGAAGTTTGTAAGGTTTGAGCAGTCTATGGTGGGTATAAAGATTAACATTCAGGAACAAGAATATTTCATTGGCGTCGAAGGTTGCAGGCTTTTTCCATATCAAAGTTTGAATATCAGAAAAAATATTTTTATATCACTGATGGTTAGTAACTTGTGTTGCTATGAATGTGAATAACAATACTAATTGAGAGAGTGGAAGTAATATGTTTCTTAGCTAGCAGTTAATTACTCAATTAAGGGGTACTCAGCTAGCTATACTTGATAGGGGGAATCAACGTCAAATAAAAACCAAATGGAAATTGTAGTCGGATACCTGTGCCGGTGGTACATAAAAAGCACCATCCGAACGTGGCCGATGCCAGTACTACTTTGACTGGCTTCCGTCCTGGTGGCACGTAAAAAGCAACAATCCGATTGTGGCCATTTGCCAGCCTTGCCTGGCACGTAAAAAGCACCCACTACACTCATGGAGTGGTTGGCGTTAGGAAGGGCATCCAGCTGTAGAAACACTGCCAGATCAGACTGGGCCTGGTGCAGCCTTCTTGTTTCCCAGACCCCGGTCGAACCGTCCAACCCATGCTAGCATGGAAAATGGACGTTAAACGATGATGATGATGTTACATTATCGTTAAGGAAAACCAAATTAACTTGCTGAAGATATAATTTGAAATATATATATATATTTAATGCACAATATTTGTACTTATATAATAAAGTGGTAATCACTAAAAAAGCTCCTTCAATGGTGTTGGCTGCATACCACCGAGTCAGAGGTATGACAGAGATTCACCAGTTGGTAGCCATAGAAGGACAACCATTCTGCAGCCAACACCATGCAAACATAATTTATTTTAGTGTAGAGTAAATTATTTTACATGTTGGTGTGGCTGTGTGGTAAGACGCTTGCCTCCCAACCACATGGTTCCCGGTTCAATCCCACTGTGTGGCACATTGGGCAAGTGTCTTCTACTATAGCCCCGGGCCGTCCAAAGCCTTGTGAGTGGATTTGGTAGAGAGAAATTGAAAGAAGCCCCTTGTATATGTGTGTGTGTGTGTTCCCCTACCATTGCTTGACAACTGATGTTGGTGTGTTTACATCCCTGTAACTTAGCAGTTCAGCAAAAGACACAATAGAATAAGCACTAGGCTTACAAAGAGTAAGTCCTTGGGTCGATTTCTTCAACTAAAAGGTGGTACTCCAGCATGGCCACAATCAAATGACTGAAACAAGGAAAAGAATAAAACAATAGTGTGTATGTTATAAATTGCAGTGTAAATCATTATATATATATATATATATATATATATATATACACATATATATATGCAGGGCAGCACCTTGGGTAAATATATTTGGTTGTAGCTCTGAGTTGATCGAAGCTTTGTAATTGGATTAGGTAGGCAGAAACTGTGTGGAAGCCCCTCTTACCTTTTGCTTGTTTAAGTCATTTGACTGTGGCCATGCTGGGGTACTGCCAAAGAACTTTTAGTAAAATGAATTGACTCCACTACTTATTTTTTTTTTTTAAGCTGGGTACTTATTCTATGAATTTCTTTTAGCTGAACTGCTAAGTTACAGGGACATAAACATTCCAACACTGGGTGTTAAATGATGGTGGGGTGGGGAACAAACACAGACACAATGACACACACATAAATATATATATATATATATATATATATATATATAATAATTATTTGAGGGAAAATTAATCCCGACTTACAGGGAAAAAGTTCAATTTAGACATACTAAATCAAATTTCACACAATATGATATATATACTCTTTTACTCTTACTTGTTTCAGTCATTTGACTGCGGCCATGCTGGAGCACCGCCTTTAGTCGAGCAAATCGACCCCGGGACTTATTCTTTGTAAGCCCAGTACTTATTCTACAGGCCTCTTTTGCCGAACCGCTAAGTGACGGGGACATAAACACACCAGCATTGGTTGTCAAGCAATGCTAGGGGGACAAACACAAACATATACACACACACCCATACATATATATACATATATACGACAGGCTTCTTTCAGTTTCCGTCTACCAAATCCACTCACAAGGCATTGGTCGGCACACTTGCCCAAGATGCCACGCAGTGGGACTGAACCCGGAACCATGTGGTTGGTTAGCAAGCTACTTACCACACAGCCACTCCTGCGCCTATATGTATATATAAAAATTAGAAAAGAACCACCTTTTATCAATTCAAAATTATATTTACACCATCCGGAAAATTACATATAATAGAAATATTAAAATTAAAATAACAATAAAATACAGATGATTAAGTAAATTGCAAAAAAAAAAATTTACTTAATCATCTGTATTTTATTGTTATTTTAATTTTAATATTTCTATTATATGTAATTTTCCGGATGGTGTAAATATAATTTTGAATTGATAAAAGGTGGTTTTTTTCTAATTTTTATATCTATGTGAGTGTGTGTGTGTGTGTGTGTGTGTGTGTACATACACATGATAGGCTTCTTTGAGTTTCCGTCTACTAAATCTACTCACAAGGCTTTGGTCAGCCTGAGCCTATAGTTGAAAGCACCTGCCCAAGTGCCATGCAGTGGGACTGAACCCAGTACCATGTGGTTGGAGAAGCAAACTTCTGAACCACACAGCGATACCAGCACCTATATTGTATATGCATGTCTGTATTTGTTAGTACCCTTGTCTCCACATCATCTGAAGGTTGTTCAGTTCCAGTCTTGTGTGGAAAACCTGTTTGATCCTGGCAGATTTGTTTGGAAAGAGGTGAGGGTTGGTGACAGGAAGGGTACCCAGCTGTAGAAAATCCTCTGCCTCATTCCCCTCTGACCCATGCAAGCATGGAAAAGTGGACGTCAAGCAATGCTACTGCTGACGATGGTGGGCCTTCCTGGCAGGCTTCTGCATAGGATCAATCTGTCCACTTTAACTCACAAAGCTTGGATCAGACAAAGGCTATGTATGGTAAATGATGCTTGTCCAAGATGCCATGCAGTAAGATTGAACCTGGGACTTCATGATTGTGAAGTGAACTTCTAAACCTTTTAACATTCACATTATTCTGTCAGATGTAATGCTTTTTTATTCACGTTCAACATCTGCTTTCCATGCTGGCATGGGTTGGACAGTTTGACTGGAACTGGCAAACCAGAGAGCTGCACCAGGCTCCAGTTGTCTGATTTTGCCTTGGTTTCTACGGCTGGATGCCCTTCCTACTGCCAGCCACTTCAAGAGTGTAATGGGTGTGATTTACATGCCACTGGCAACAGTCATGATCACAATTTCACTTGACTTAACACGTCTTCTCAAGCGTAGCATATCACCAAAGGTCTCAGTTGCTTGTCATCACTTCCATGGGGCCCAACTTTCATAGGTCATGCTTCACCACCTCATCCCTTGCCTATGTGAGGCCCAACATTCGAAGATCATGCTAATGGCCACGACTACAATTTCACGTGGCTTAACGAGTCTTTTCAAACGCAGCATATCGCCAAAGGTTTTGGTCGTTTGTCATCACTTCCATGTGGCACAATATTCCATGTGGCACAATATTCAAACATCATGCATCACCTCTGTGAGGCCCAACATTCTAAGTTCATGCTACCGGCAACATTCATGACTACGATTTCACGGGTGCCGTTTACATGAGACCGGCAATGGCCACATCTGTTTTCATGCTTTATCTTGTAGCAGTGAGATTTTCTTGAGGCACCAGTTAATTTTTAGAATAACATTGTCGGGTTGGTGTGAGAAGCCAAATCCGGCCAGTTTTGAAGATAAAATAGGTAAAATATTTTGGCTGGTTATGGCCTGTTTAATTGCTAAAGGATTACTGATGCAGCCATGCTGCATCAAAATGCGCGCACACACACACACACACACACACACACACACACACATTTCTATCATGTTCACTCCTAGAAATATTTCTGGTCCTTTAAGTCCAGAGTTCAAATTCTCTCATGGTCAACTTTGTGGTCCTTGCGTACAGGCATGTCCCCTACATTCCTCCTCAGCTGAGTGATCCTAACCTTGTGGACTCATGGGTGCTGGTGTCACATAAAAGTGCCTGGTACTCTTTGTAAAGTGTTTGGCATTAGGGAGAGCGTCCAGCCTTAGAAACCTTGCCAAAACAGAGATGGGGGCCAGGCAGGTCTTCAGCTGACCAGCTTCTCTGTCAAACCGTCCAACCCATGCCAGCCTGGAAAATGAATGTTAAATGAAGAGGATGACAAAAGTACTTGTCATGTCCTTGTTTTCATATAAGAAACGGTTCATCTCCACCAAGTCTCTGGCTGCGTGTATGAGAAAACGATTGTTATTTTTGTAACGATGATGGCTAATTGAATTGGAAGAGCACCAAACGAAATGTCTTTTGGATATTTATGTACTTTTACATCGTGAGTTCAAATCCAGCCAGAGGTGACTATATCTTGCTATTCTTTGTACCTTGAGTTGATGATAAAATGAAGTATCAGGTAACCCTATGACTGCATAATTAAATTCCTTGGTCATTCCTCTAACGATGTTAATTAGAATTCTTTTAGTCTGCTTCTGTAATACTTGAGCAAACCACTTCATTTCACTTTATTGCTCGAGTCCACTCAACTAGTAAAACTGAGTTGAGCCTCAAAGGGCCAGCTTTGTCACATTGAACCTCCCTGAGAACTGTGTTAAGGGTACATACGTCTGAGGAGTACTCAGCCACTTACACGTTAATTTCATGAACTGGCTGTTCCATTGATCGAATCAACTGGAACCCTCATCCTTGTGACTGACAGAGTGCCAATGTGTGTGTGTGTGTGTGTGTGTGTGTGTGTGAGAGGTCAGGAGTTCAATGGCTGGTGGCACAGTGTTTCCTTGAGCAAGTCTCTTTATTTCATATTACCACAGTCCGTTCAATTGGCAAAAATGAGTAGATCTTGTGTTTCAAAGGGGCCAGCCTTGTCCCATTCTCTGCCATGCTGAATCTCTCTGAGAACTCCATTTAGGGTTCACATGTCTGAGGAGTACTCAGCCACTTACACGTTAATTTCATGAGCTGGCTGTTCCATTGATCAGACCAACTGGGATACTTGTCATCATAACCAACAGATTGCCAGTTATACCAAAACAGTGTCCCCTCTAGGCACAGTTTTCATATCCACTCCCTAAAAGTATTTGATTCTTGCTCCAGAAAGAGATATTTGACGAAATATATCTTTTAACTTTTACTTGTTTCAGTCATCAGACAGCGGCCATGCTGGGGCACCAGCTTGAAGAGATTTAATCAAACAGATAAACCCCAGTCCCCCTTTTTATCTTTTAAAGCCTAGTATTTATTCTGTCGGCCTCTTTTACCAAACCACTAAGTTACAGGGACATAAACACACCAACACCAGTTGTGATGGGCAACAAACACAGACACATAAACACACACACAGATATGTGTCTGTGTGTATGTATATATATATATATATATATATATATACAGCTTTAAGAGTATTTAACTCTTAAATGTAGGTAGTTTGGCATCCTTAGTCATAGTTAGTGGCTATTATGGTATTGCATTGCCTGTAGCTGTTTATATTAATATTTAGTATATTTATTTATATATATATATATATATATATATATATTGAAGCACTCCGTCGGTTACGACGACGAGGGTTCCGGTTGATCCGATCAACGGAACAGCCTGCTCTTGAAATTAACGTGTAAGTGGCTGAGCACTCCACAGACACGTGCACCCTTAACGTAGTTCTCGGAGATATTCAGCGTGACACAGAGAGTGACAAGGCCGGCCCCTTGAAATACAGGTGCAACAGAAACAGGAAGTAAGAGTGAGAGAAAGTTGTGGTGAAAGAGTACAGCAGGGATCACCACCATCCCCTGCCGGAGCCTCGTGGAGCTTTTAGGTGTTTTCGCTCAATAAACACTCACAACGCTCGGTCTGGGAATCGAAACCGCGATCCTACGACCGCAAGTCCGCTGCCCTAACCACTGGGCCATATATATATATATATATATAATATATATATATATATATATATATCTCTATATAAACGGCAGTTTGTCTGTGCGTTTTCTGTGTGTCTGTTTTCTCGTACCCTCACTCTGACCACGGCTTTCAACCGATTCTGATGAAACTTGACACACCCATAGCCCAATGTCATAATTCAAAACTAACGCAGCGAAAATTTTGAAAAGTTCCTCCAGTTCTGAAAAAAATCGATAAATTCGACATGGGGTCGAGAATCAGAAACCCAAACCACAGACCGTCTAGGGGACGCAAAAAAAATTTACCATCATTTTTTTTCCATTTTTTTGCTATTTTTTGGCTATAACTCTCTAAAAATGCTTTATAGTTATTTCCCTTACAAACCTGAGCAACGCCGGGCGATACTGCTAGTATATTTATATATAATATATATATATATATATATTGAAGCACTCCGTCGGTTACGACGACGAGGTTCCGGTTGATCCGATCAACGGAACAGCCTGCTCTTGAAATTAACGTGTAAGTGGCTGAGCACTCCACAGACACGTGCACCCTTAACGTAGTTCTCGGAGATATTCAGCGTGACACAGAGAGTGACAAGGCCGGCCCCTTGAAATACAGGTGCAACAGAAACAGGAAGTAAGAGTGAGAGAAAGTTGTGGTGAAAGAGTACAGCAGGGATCACCACCATCCCCTGCCGGAGCCTCGTGGAGCTTTTAGGTGTTTTCGCTCAATAAACACTCACAACGCTCGGTCTGGGAATCGAAACCGCGATCCTACGACCGCAAGTCCGCTGCCCTAACCACTGGGCCATATATATATATATATATATATATATATATATATATATATATCTCTATATAAACGGCAGTTTGTCTGTGCGTTTTCTGTGTGTCTGTTTTCTCGTACCCTCACTCTGACCACGGCTTTCAACCGATTCTGATGAAACTTGACACACCCATAGCCCAATGTCATAATTCAAAACTAACGCAGCGAAAATTTTGAAAAGTTCCTCCAGTTCTGAAAAAAATCGATAAATTCGACATGGGGTCGAGAATCAGAAACCCAAACCACAGACCGTCTAGGGGACGCAAAAAAAATTTACCATCATTTTTTTTCCATTTTTTTGCTATTTTTTGGCTATAACTCTCTAAAAATGCTTTATAGTTATTTCCCTTACAAACCTGAGCAACGCCGGGCGATACTGCTAGTATATTTATATATAAATATATAATAATACATAAGATGGGCTTCTTTCAATTTCCATCTACCAAATCCACTCACTAGTCCTCAGCCCGAGCTATATTAGAAGACACTTGCTCAAGGTGCCACGCAGTGGGATTGAACCTGGAACCATGTGGTTGGGAGTGAAAAACAAATTAAGAAAATCTAAAAATAAAATTGTCTTTTATAAGGAAACAAATAGGCGCAGGAGTGGCTGTGTGGTAAGTAGCTTGCTAACCAACCACATGGTTCTAGGTTCAGTCCCACTGCGTGGCACCTTGGGCAAGTATCTTCTGCTATAGCCCCGGGCCAACCAATGCCTTGTGAGTGGATTTGGTAGACGGAAACTGAAAGAAGCCTGTCATATATATGTATATATGTGTGTGTTTGTGTCTGTGTTCGTCCCCCTAGCATTGCTTGACAACTGATGCTGGTGTATTTACGTCCCTGTAACTTAGCGGTTTGGCAAAAGAGACCGATAGAATAAATACTAGGCTTACAAAGAATAAGTCCCGGGGTCGATTTGCTCGACTAAAGGCAGTGCTCCAGCATGGCCACAGTCAAATGACTGAAACAAGTAAAAGAGTAAAGAGAGTAAAGAGGAGATGTGTCCACTTCTTGCAGCATAAGAGGAGTTTTTTTCAAAGTTGTGAAGTAAAACCACTTTCTGTATTCAAAGGATTAATTACTGGTTTCTGATAGAACTGAGTGTATCCCACTTTCCAAAATTTGTCCAATTCATCCTTCATTTTCTTCAGCTGGTAAGTTGTCATTTGGGAGAGGTTAGGCTGCTCTTTCAAGCAGAAGGACTGATCAGCCAGGTACAGATTTGTTTGGTTTGCTTTACTCAGTTCCTTCCTCCCGTGCGAAACTGGTTTTATATAGCTGTGTTCTAAAACCTCGTTTTTGTCTTCTCAAACTGTGATGATTCAAAGTTGAGACCAGTTTGTTTCAGGCTAATAGGATCATAATTCAGCAGACTTGTCACCTCCTCTCCCAGGATGAAACATTAGCATCATCCTTATTATTTTTACATCTCTTTTCTGCACTTATAAGGATTGTACAAGCCTTTTCTAGCCCAGCGCTTTGCCACTTCTGGGCCTTTGTCATCTTCATTTCCTCTGTCTTTCTTCCGCACAGGTTTCTTCTATTCAGGTTGCCTAATGATCCTTTGCCCTAACATATTGGATGACATAAAATACTCATTGCCACATTAGATGCATCCCCAATCGATTGTGTTTTTTACTTTGCTTCAGTCATTTGATAGCGGCCATGCTGGGGCAGTTGGACTAATCAACCCCAGGACTTTTGTTTTAAAGTCTGGTATTTATTCTATTGGTCTCTTAGGACAAACTGTTAAGTTACGGGGACATAAACATACCAGCACTGGTTGTCAAACGGTGGAAGCGGAGAACAAACACTCACACACATACACAGGCTTCTTTCAGTTTCCATGTACCAAATCCACTCAAGGCTTTGGACCACCTGAGGCTAAGGTAGAAGACACTTGCCCAAGGTGCTTCACATTGCACTGAATCTGGAACAAGCTTCTTACCACACAGCCACACCTGTGCCTATGGTTAAGGAGCTCATTTGTAAGCATGTGGTTTTGGGTTCAGTCCCACTGCCGGGTACCTTGGGCAAGTGTCTTTTGCTATAGTCCCCAGACTGACGAAAGTCTTGTAAGTGAATTTAGTAGTCCATCGTGTGTGCGTTAGATTTTGTCCCCTTAATTTAGTGGTTCAGCAAAAGAGACCAATAGAATAAGTACTAGACTTTAAACTGTTAAGCACTGGGGGGAGGGGCAATTTGTTTTCCAGGGCAGTGTCCCAGCACACCTGTTGTCCAATGACGGAAACAAGTAAAAGACAAACAGACAGACACAGTATGCGAGTGGGTTGGCAGTATTGGATTGGATGCCTTTCAGTATGTATTATGGCTTTGTGCATTCTGGATTCATATCTGATCCTCGGCTACTACCCTAGTAAAATAGATTTTTCTGAACAGAGTAAACCACCCCAAAAGATACTGAACTCAAAAGTATCTGTTCTTACTTGGCAGGGACAATCTAAAACTGGTTTTCAACCATATTTTGATTATTAGGCGCAGGAGTGGCTGTGTGGTAAGTAGCTTGTTTACCAACCACATGGTTCCGGGTTCAGTCCCACTGCATGGCACCTTGGGCAAGAGTCTTCTACTATAGCCTCGAGCCGACCAAAGCCTTGTGAGTGGATTTTGTAGACGGAAACTGAAAGAAGCCCGTCGTATATATGTATATATATATATATATATATATATATATGTGTGCACGTGTATGTTTGTGTGTCTGTGTTTGTCCCCTCCAACATCGCTTGACAACCGATGCTGGTGTGTTTATGTCCCCGTAATTTAGCGGTTCGGTAAAAGAGACCAATAGAATAACTACTGGGCTTACAAAGAATAAGTCCCGGGGTTGAGTTGCTCGATTAAAAAAAAGGTGGTGCTCCAGCATGGCCGCAGTCAAGTAAAAGAGTAAAAGAGTATTATTCTATTCTGGGGGACCCCCAAAACCATTCAATGTTTCAAAACTAATTCTACAAATACTTCTTCCAAAATCCCTATTTTGGTTTTCATACGTTAACTCGAGTTGATTGCACTACATAAGACGTTGGAGAAGAAACTTAGTTGTTTCTTGCCGTAAATACAGACATCCAAATCAACAATTATAAAATGGACCCTTAAAATACTACTGCAGATCCCTGATTTTATTATTTTGTTTGGACCCTGGTTGAGAATCACTGATCTAAAGGGACAAACTGTTCAGTGGAATTGGACCCTTTAGCATTCAGATTCGCTTGTCAAATGGAATTCCTTTTTTCTCACATTGTTTTCAATTAATCCAGCATTATCTTGAAGCTTTAAGATTTTAACGATGTAATAGTTTATTTTTAGAATGATATTGTATGAGATTATAGAGTAGGTGTGAGAGACTGTATCTGGCCAGTTTAATTGAAAACATTTTATCAAAATTTCATGTGAGTTTGTTTCAAACACCCGGCTTAATGATTTCACATTTTGGCACAATGCCAGCAATTGGGGGTGGGGACTAGTTGATTACATCAATCCCGGTGCTCAACAGAATATAAGGCAAAGTCAAGCTTGGCAGAATATAAAGTCTGACAAAATGCTGCCAAGCCATTTGTTTGGCATGCTAGCAATTCTGCCAGTTCACCACCTTTGGCATCGGTTTAATTAATGACAATTATTTTCCATATCTTTTGTTATTTTCAAAATTAACTGAAACAAAGACCTTATGTTTTTATGAAAATATGGTGGCAAAGTATTGTTTGGATATAAAGTTTAAGTGAATTTAACATGCAACATTGCATCACAAAATTCCTTAAAGTATTTCTATAGAATGAAAGTTATATAAAGAAAAACTGAATGGAAATCCCATCTATAATTGTTTGAAGTCACCAGACAATGCTGACAATCATTTCTGTGTCAACACATTGAGATACCGAAAGTATTCAAATTAACATATCTGAAAATATAACGGAGCACAACAGTTCCAAGGTCTTCCAAAATTAGTGAAATTCAAAGCGAAATAAGGAAATATTTCCAGTTTGCAAATGCATATAAAAAGAACGTTAAGAAGAAATCTTAATCTAAGAAAATCTTAATCTTAGAAAAGCTATTTCTTTGTAGTCAACTCTTGGTGACATTTATGTATGTGTGTGTTGCTGTCTCCTGGCCATGATATCCTGTAATAGTGATGTGAGGGCCATCATCATGTAAGCAGTGTCCTTTACTCTTTTTCTCTTTTTTACTTGTTTCAGTCATTTGACTGCGGCCATGCTGGAGCACCGCCTTTAGTCGAGCAAATCGACCCCGGGACTTATTCTTTGTAATCCCAGTACTTATTCTATCGGTCTCTTTTGCTGAACCGCTAAGTGACAGGGACGGAAACACACCAGCATCGGTTGTCAAGCAATGCTAGGGGGACGAACAGACACAAACACACACACTCACACACACACATATATATATATACGACAGGCTTCTTTCAGTTTCCGTCTACCAAATCCACTCGCAAGGCATTGGTCGGCCCGGGGCTATAGCAGAAGACACTTGCCCAAGATGCCACGCAGTGGGACTGAACCCGGAACCATGTGGTTGGTTAGCAAGCTACTTACCACACAGCTACTCCTGCGCCTATTTGTTTCCTTTGTTTCCATTCTCCCATAAACGTGTCTGGACGTGGGGAAATATCACCTCTCCCTTGGAAACTGGTGAAGATTGGGGATTGGCGACAGGAGGGGTGGGCATCTGGCTGTAAAAAGCCAGCCTCAACTAAATTCTGTTCAACCCATTGAAGCATGGAAAGAAATTGGGTCTTAAAATAACGATGACGAAGACATCCGGACTACCTGATCTCTCCCACCAACCTACCATCAAGATAAATGGATCAGCAACTTCTTGTAATGGCCTACTTTTCAACATTTTACATTTGTTCATGACTCAGAAGTGCTTCATATCTTTTCATAACAAAATATCCACATGCCTCACCCCCCTCCCTGGCAATACTTATCTTTAGCTTTTTATCTTTTATGGCCCCTGCTTTGAAGACTTTTTAGTTGACTGAATCGACCCCCCCCACCCGGTGCTTTTCTTTTTTTGTTTTTGCTCAGCCTGGTACTTATTCTTTTGCTGAACCGCTAAGTGACGGGGACGTAAACACACCAACATAGGTTGTCAAACGGTGGTGGAAAGACAGACAGACAGGTACACTCACACACACACACATGATGGGCTTCTTTCAGTTTTTGTCTACCAAACCCACTCTCAAGGCTTTGGTCTGCTTGAAGCTATAGAAGACACTTGGCCAAGGTGCTATGCAGTGAGACTGAACCCAAAACCAGGTGGTTGGGAAGCAAGCTTCTTACTACACAGCCACACCTGTGCCTATATAAGCAAGAATCAAACAGACCATGACATAAAAGACAGTCTAAAAGTCATCAACAACTCATTGACCCATAAATGCATTAAATTTTTGGATTTGCTTCTCTTTACATTTGCTTTTCTATGCCTGCCTGGGTTAGATGAATACATAATTATTGAGGTATTGTTGTCCAGTCAAATGACTGTCTTGTGATTAATCCTTACCTGTATTTCAAGAAATGGATTTTGGACAGTTTTTTCTTCTTTTTTTTTTTTTTTGCAGGGAATTGTCACCTAACTTCACAATTCAATACATTTGCATGTTAAACATAGGTAAAGTTACCTTCTTGAGTCCTACGGACTCATAATAGCTGGTTTCATGGTGTATATATCCCCCACCTGGACAGGACACCGGTCTCTCACAGGATTACTCAGTTTTGCCAGCTGAGTGGACTGGAGCAACATGAAGTGAAGTGTCTTGCTCAAGGACACAATGTATCCTCCAGTCCAGGAAGCCACACACCTCCACCACGTGAAGCATGGAATATAAACATTTGTCCAGTCACACACAGTGTTTGCTACTTTATAATCCTTTCTCTTATGAAATCCAAGGTGTGGCTGTGTGGTAAGAAGCTTGCTTCCCAATTACCTGGTTCTGGGTTCAATCTCACTACATGGCAACTTGGCCGAGTGTCTTCTTCTATAGCTTCAAGCAGACCAAAGCCTTGAGAGTGGGTTTGGTAGACAAAAACTGAAAGAAGCACATCATATATGTGTGTGTGTCTTTGACAACCGATGTTGGTGTGTTTACATCCCTGTAACTTAGCAGTTTGGCAAAAGAGACCAAAAGAACAAGTACCACGAAGATTATAATGGCAGGTATTGCCCAGACAAATCCAGATCAAGCTGTTCATTGCAACCGTCGAATCAGTGCTATTATATGGCAGTGAAACCTGGACATGGACATTGTGAAATGGGCTGAGTGGACGCTACACAAGGATGCTATGAATGGCAGCAATGGAGACCAGCTGAAAGTTAGCAAGAAGATCAGGCAAAGATGGCTATGTGCCCCACCCTCAGCTGGATCTCGATCCATCATTATTTGCTACCCAGCAAATATTATTAATAATAATAATGATGATAATAATTATAATAATAATAATGATAATAATAATAATAATAATAATGATAATAATAATAATGATAATAATAATAATAATAATAATAATAGTGTTATTTTAGAAATGAGGTGAGTAAAAATAAAAAAAAGGTAAAACTACCTTCTCCAGTCGTAAGGGCTAGTTTTCCGGTTTATATTCCCCACCTGGATGGGATGCCAGTCCCTCACAGGATTATTCAGTTTTACCAGCTAAGTGGACTGGAGCAACGTGAAATGAAGTGTCTTGCTCAAGAACACAACACATTGCTTGGTTCAGGAATGGAAACCACAATCTTACAATCATGAGTCCATCACCCTAACCTCCAAGCCGTGTGCCTCCTTAATGAGGCAAGTGCTGGGATATGATTGCTCTCTACCTCCACCTGATCATAGCTACCCTCTCTTAAATGTGAGTAATCGTGTAGTTCCTGTACAACAAAATACCCGTCCTGCTTTGAACTCTTTTCTCCTGGCTTAAATTTGCCCCTTTTCTGTTTATAGTCTTTGCAAGCTGTAATACCAATCTCACTAGTGCTGGTGATATGAGACAAGTTCCCACTACATGTTGTAGAGTGGTTGGCATTAGGAAGGGCATCCAGCTGTAGAAACCATACCAGATCAGACTGGAGTCTGGTGCAACCCCCCCCCCCCAGCTTGCCAGCTCTGGTCACACCATCCAACCCATGTCAGCATGGACAACAGACTTTAGTCAAGCAAATCGACCCTGGGACTTATTCTTTGTAAGCCCAGTACTTATTCTATCGGTTTCTTTTGCTGAACCGCTAAGTGACGGGGACGTAACACACACCACCATCGGTTGTCAAGCAATGCTAGGGGGACAAACACAGACACACAAACACTCACACACACACACACACACACACATATATATATATACATATATACGACAGGCTTCTGAGTACAAATGTCTTGTTTTCATAAGTTTTGAATGATGATGATGACGATGACAGAATAATGGTTCTCAACCTTTTCACTGTCAAGGATTTCTTTTATTTCACCCCTTAGCATTCAGATTATTTCATCAAAAGCAATGCCTATTTATTCCTATTGTTTTGAATTAATCGTGCATTATCTTGTAGCTTTGAGATTTCAATAATACTTATTTTAGAATGACATGGTGGGGTAGGTGTGAGAGACCAGATCTGGCCATTTTTAATATGAAACAGGTAAAATATTTGGCCTGGATATAGCCAGTTTAGATGCTTAACCCTTTTGCTATCAGCCTGTCTGAAACCACCTCTGGCTCTGTAGTACAAATGTCTTGTTTTCAAAAGTTCTGAATTAAAATCTTCCACAATTTATGTTCCTAACACTAGTTTAATGATAACTAAGTTGTTTTACTAAATTATTTGTTATATTTAAAATTAATTGAAAGAAATACGCAGGAGTGGCTGTGTGGTAAGTAGCTTGTTTACCAACCACATGGTTCCGGGTTCAGTCCCACTGCGTGGCACCATGGGCAAGTGTCTTCTACTATAGCCTCGGGCAGACCAAAGCCTTGTGAGTGGATTTGGTAGATGGAAACTGAAAGAAGCCCGTCGTATATATATATATATATATATATATATATATATTTATATGCGTGTGTGTGTTTGTGTGTCTGTGTTTGTCCCCCTAGCATTGCTTGACAACCAATGCTGGTGTGTTTATGTCCCTGTTACTTAGCGGTTTGGCAAAAGAGACCGATAGAATAAGTACTGGGCTTACAAAAGAACAAGTCCCGGGGTCGAGTTGCTCAATTAAAGGTGGTGCTCCAGCATGGCTGCAGTCAAATGACTGAAACAAGTAAAAGAGTATCTCAACAGAAATATGGTAGCAAAAATGTTTAAGGGTCAAATGAATTTTCGTACAGATCCCAGACTTTTGAAAGGTCTATCTGCTCAGAATCCAATTTTTTTTTTTCCACTTCCAACTCTCAGTTGAAAGATATCTTCATCATCACTTCCAATGTCCACGTTCTCACGCTTATTGAATTTATCAAGGCAGAGATATTTTACAGCTGGATGCTCATTCAGTTGCCAACCCTCACCTATTTTCAAGCAAGATAATACTTCCCCATGACCACTCATATTTTTGCAGACCAAGGAAGGTTGAAATCACATGATCTGGTGGTCTCGGCATTGGAGGTGACAGGGATTTATCTCCCTACTAGCGATATAAACAAGAGTGCATTTTGTACCAAAAGCCAATATGGGAGAGGTTCTCTCATGGCATCTACCACAGTATAGTTTGTTCTAACAGAACATCCGGTGTTTAAGTGGGGATGAATATTATCTCTCAGTATTAATACCTGCCTCTGTCACTTATATCTATGTATTTGCTATGTTTTGAGTTCACAAGTTGGTGCTGGTCAATATTACTTTTATCTTGCTGGAAGGGCAGAGATCTCACTAAAATAGTTACCAGTGTTCTACATTAATGGATTCACTCAACCGTGCACTCTTGCCATATCAGTCGCTGACTTGTGCCAAAATTTGATTTGACTTTTGCTGACATCAGCAAATTCTGTCTGATCTTACATTGGGAAACACATAGTTTCTTGTTGGTTAAACATACATTGACCATGATCCAGCAGATCCGATCAAAGTCATTATACATTATTTACATTTGACGGATATTTGTCATCTTGTTTGTTGTTAACACAACATTCCGGCCGATGTACCCTCCAGCCTTCATCAGGTGTCTTAGGGAAATTTCGAACCTGGGTTCTCATTCCTAAGGTATTTTTTGATGTTATTATTATTATTAAGGTCACTGCCTGGCATTGAACTCAGAATCTTGGGGGTTAGAAGCCCACGTTCTTAACTACTACGCCATAGGCCCGGGGACAATTATGGAATGAATTTTAGGGCTTATAAACCTAATATTTCCTATCTTTCCTTAATACATGTTCCCATATGCTGCTCATATCTGCACATTGGGTCTGCTTCGGAGGTTGTTGTGTCCTAGCATATGCGCTGCTTCTTTTAGTTTTCCTTTTTTTCCAGTGGTGTTCTCTGTCATTCCAGCCATGACCATCCCATCTTTTTGGCATAGGATTATATGTTACAATGTTAGCTTCTACCTTAGAGTATTTTCTAGCATATATGTCGATGTATTATGTTTAATCATTTAGTTGTTTCAGTCGTCTGACTGCGACCATGCTGGGGCACCATCTTGAAGAATTTTTGTTTAGTCTAATCAATTGACCCCACAACTTCTTTTTCTTTTTTTTTTGAGAAAGCCTGATGCTTATTCTATCAGTCTCTTTTGCCAAACTGTTTAAGTTTTGGGGGCATAAACACACCAACACCGGTTGTCAAGCAGTGGTAGGGGACAACAAAAAGGCGGCGAGGAGCTGGCAGAATCGTTAGCACACCTGGCGAAATGCTTGGCGGTATTTCGTCTGCCGTTACGTTCTGAGTTCAAATTCCACCGAGGTCGACTTTGCCTTTCATCCTTTCGGGGTCGATTAAATAAGTACCAGTTATGCACTGGGGTCGATGTAATCGACTTAATCTGTTTGTCTGTCCTTGTTTGTCCCCTCTGTGTTTAGCCCCTTGTGGGTAGTAAAGAAATAGGTAGGGGACAACACACACACATACACAACACAGGCTTCTTTCAGTTTCCATCTGCCACATCCACTGACAAAGCTTTGGTCAGCCTGAGGTTGTAGTAGAAGACACCTGCCAAAGGTGCTGCACCATGGGACTGAACCCAGAACCATGTGGTTGGGAAGCAAACTTCTTATACACTCACACCCTTTTAGTGTAGCATTGACAGTCAAATACAGTCACTACATTTCCAAATCCGGCTGCATTTCACATGGAATTTTTGCTCCTTCAAAGTCTTGGTTTTTTAGCTGACTTACCTTTTTATGGATGTAAATTTTGTTGTGAAAACTTCAACTTGTTTCCTGGTAAAAAAAAACAGCATTCTATTCGAGAAACTAATCAAGACAGGCATACAAAACACTGTAAGTGAAATACAGTTTTTTTTTTTTTCCCAGTATTCGAGTGAAAATGATAGTGTAAACATTGAAGCAGTGTCACTATCTTTCCATATCCCCCCTGCATTTCATATCAGAATTTTGGTCCTCCAAAGTTGTCGTGATGTAGAAGTCAAAATGCTGGGTTTTGGCTGTAAATTTTGTTCTGAAAAATTCAGCATGTTTGCTGGAAAAACCAGTGTTCTACTTGAGATACTAATGAGGACAGACATTCAAAGCATAGATGAAACACTCATCATCATCATCATCATTGTTTAACGTCCGCTTTCCATGCTGGCATGGGTTGGACGAATGACTGAGGGCTGGCGAACCAGATGGCTGCACCAGGCTCCAGTCTTGATCTGGCAGAGTTTCTACAGCTGGATGCCCTTCCTAATGCCAACCACTCTGAGAGTGCAGTGGGTGCTTTTTACGTGCCAGTCAGGCAGTAGTGGCAACAACCTCGCTCGAATCTTTTACACATGCCACCGGCACAGGTGCCAGTAAGGCGATGCTGGTAACAATCATGCTCGAATAGTGCCCTTTTATGTGCCACCGGCATGGAGGCCAGATGGCCGCTCTGGCAACGATCACGCTCGGATGGTGCTCTTAATACCCTACTAGCACGGTGCTCGAGTGCCAGTAAGGTGACACTGGCAACGATCACGCTCAAATGGTGCCTTTTAAGTGCCACTGGCACAGAAGCCAGTTAGCCGCTCTGTCAATGATCACACTCGTATGGTGCTCTTTGCACCCCGCTAGCACGGGCACCAGTCATCAGATTTGATTTTGATTTTTGATTTGATTTCACTTGCCTCCAATACACAAGTCAAAATAGTGTAAGTCGTAAACATATAATGTAATCATTCAAATATCGTCACTATCTTTCCAAATCTTGTGGCATTTCACAGGAGATTTTTGCTCCTTTTAAGTATTCATTTTTTTGACTAAATTTTGTTCTGAAAAATTTGACTTGTTTGCTTGAAAAAATAGGGTATTCTACTTGAGAAGCTAATCAAGACAGACATACAAAATATTGATGAAATACTGTATTTTGTAGGATACAAGTTGATGGAGTATATCGGGTCATCCTTTGATGCAATCATGGTCACTATTTTTGGTCCTCTAAAGTCATCTTGGTATATAAGCCAGCGTCCCTTTCTTGGCTGTAAATTTTGGACTGAAAATTTCGACTTGTATGCTGGAAACTACAGTATTATAAACATGGCGGTTTGAATGTAAGACTTAGCTGCTATTTCTAGCAGGTCAACTACAGTTTTCATCCTTTATTGACTTATTACTATCGTTATCATCATCATTATCGTTTTTATGTGTGTTTGATTATGTTTATCTGCTCTGGGTGCATCTCTTTCTAGCACAGTGACTTACTCTTTACGGTCTTCGTGATTCTCATCCAGAAAGCCAAGCATTTATCACTTCTAACCAATCCTTCTTCATTAAAAAAAACAAAGAAAAGCAGTCCCTCTGTCGGTTACGACTGAGAAGGGTTCCAGTTGATCCAATCAGCAGAATGGACAGCTTGTGAAATTAGCATGCAAGTGGCTGAGAACTCCACAGACACGTGTATCCTTAGCCCTTTCACTACCAACCCGGCTGAAACCACCTCTGGTTCTGTAGTACAAATGTCTTGTTTTCATAAGTTTTGAATCAAAATCTTCCACCAAACCTTAGTCACAATTTATGTTCCTAACATAAGCTTAATGATAACTAAGTTATTTTACTAAATTCTTTGTTATATTTAAAGTAATTGAAAGAAACACAGAGCATCTCAACAGAAATATGGTAACAAAAGGGTTAAAATATATAATAGAGAAACAATTCTTTACCCTTTTGATACCAATCCGGCTGAAACCACCTCTGGTTCTGTAGTACAAATATCTTGTTTTCATAAGTTTTGAATTAAAATCTTCCACCAAACCTTAGTCACAATTTATGTTCCTAACACCAGCTTAATAAATACTAAGATATTTTACTAAATTCTTTGTTATATTTAAAGTAATTGAAAGAAACAGAGAGCATCTCAAAATAAATATAGTAATGAAAGGGTTCTCAGGAAGATGCAGTGTTACACAGAATATGACAAGGCAGGCCCTTTGTATTGCCAGGTGAATGGACTGAAGCAACATGAAATAAAGTGTCTTGCTCAAGGACATAACACATAGCCAGGAATTGAACTCACGACCTTATAGTTGTTAGCCGAATATCCTAATCACTGACGTTCACCCTTCCTCATTATATATGATATAAAGCAAAGATAATATCCTCCCCAACTCCAAGTATGTAAATTAATTTTGATAATTAATTTTCAATTTCTTGAAATGATAAAGACAGTGAGCTGACGAGATCGTTAGCTGATTGCAGAAAATGATTAGTGGCAATTCTTTCCAGTTTTATGTTTTGAGTTCAAACTCTATTGAGGTCAGTGCCTTTCATCTTTTTAGGATCGATAAAATAAGTACAGAGGGATATAAATTTGACTCGTTCACTCCTTTGAAATCTCAGCCCTTGTGCTTATTGTGCAATGGCCCTCAATCAGGCTCTTATGGTCCGTGAGGGTCTCTATAAAATTTTGTCGTTAAAATTTATCTGAAATAAATCGGTTTTACTTCTGAAATGCACAAAATATTTTTAACAATTTTTTTTCTTACAATTTCTAATAATATTTAATTATAAGAATATAATAGGAATTTTTTTACACCCTGAATGGCCAGGAGGGTCCAAGTAAAGTTGGAATCAAAGGGGTCCATAGGGGAAAAATAGTTGAGAAACCCTGCTATAATAGAAGAAAATCTTTTGAAATAATATGTGTAGGAGTGGCTGTGTGGTAAGTAGCTTGCTTACAAACTACATGGTTCTGGGTTCAGTCCCACTGTGTGGAACCTTGGGCAAGTGTCTTCTACTATAGCCTCAGGCCAACCAAAGCCTTGTGAGTGGATTTGGTAGATGGAAACTGAAAGAAGCCCGTCGTATATATGTGTATGTATGTATATATATATGTATATGTATATATGTGTGTATATGTATATATGTGTGTGTGTATATGTTTGTGCATCTGTGTTTGTCCCCCCCAACATCGCTTGACAACCGATGCTGGTGTGTTCATATATCATTCAACTACTGTACTCACACGCAGCATCTTCAGAGCTTTGTCGCTGATTCAGTTCTTAACCAAATTGAAAACTGTTAACATTTTGGAAGAGGACTGGTCCCTAGCTACATTTTGGCATAAAAAAAATTGAGATTTGGTCCAGTAGAAAAAAGTTTACATCAAGATGTGTAGCAACATTATAGGAGAGTAAGTAACACCTCCAACCAAGTTTCGATCTAAATAACTTTTTCTTATTATCTTTGCTTCAGCGATAGAAGAAAGCATGAGGAATTCCATGATTTTGGTCTCGTTCAACAAAACTTTGTATCAAAAAAGTTATCGTGAAAAAAAATATAAGTAAGGCAGAAAACTGGATTTAAATATAATTAACGTTTTTATTTTAAAAACGAACTATATTTTAATTAAGCTTAAACGATAGGACTCATTTGGAGGGATTTCATGTTATCAATCTCATGTAATGAAATTTTAAAAGAAATAAGTTCTGAGTGTTTGTTTCTCAAATTTGAGGGTGAGGATATAGTTTTATACTTTCTTATAAATATAGTTCTATCAGAGGACTTTTAATATACGTCACCGGCATCATTGAGGTAATTTACAATAAGGTAAAATCTTAAATTATTAATTGACTCATTATTAATTAGCATAATCGCATAGCCTGGGAAAAACATGGATTACATGGAAAAATGCAAGCAAGAGAAATAATATTCTTAAGATTATAAACTTGGAAAAATACAGGAGAAATTATTAAATCTGGTAGAGTACAGAACAAGAATATTTTTACTTAAAATATTGCAGCTTAAGAATAAAATTTGAATATTAAAAATTATTTGATTTTAATTTACAAAGTAACATAATTAAAAAAGGTAGCTTCGTTTTGTTAAGAATTAGTAAGTAATAACAAATAGAACTTGTAATAAAATTTTTAGTTTTAATAAAAGCTAATATTTTCTAAATCTAAATATTTTATTTGAAATTTTATCCTTAGCTGCAATATTTTAAGTAAAAATTCTCTTGTTCTGTACTTTGTAATAACTTATCCTGAACTTTCCTAAGTGTAATAACTTGTCCTGTACTTTTCCAGGTTTATAATCTTAAGAACATTATTTCGTTTGCTCACATTTTTCCATGTAATATATAAATTTAAATAATAAGGGTGAAAAATTGAATATTAATTTGATGAATATCAATTTAAAACCAGTGGCCTAGCATATAGAAAAATCTGAAGATTCAGAAAAATTATATTATATATAAGAGGGATGACCACTAAGTGGACATCCATTATGCTAGATGTAGACCCCATATGGTCTGACCACTAAGAAAAGATTGTTCTCAAGAGAATTTTCTTGAGAACAATCTTTTCTTAGTGGTCAGACCATATGGGGTCTACATCTAGCATAATGGATGTCCACTTAGTGGTCATCCTCTTATATACACTGTTGTGTCTGGGGAGAGTCATTCTCTTTTCGAGCCTTATAATTTAACACACTCACTCGAAATTTTACCAGTGAGTGTGTTACATTATAAGGCATTCAAAGAGAATGACTCTCCCCAGACACAACAGAATATGCTTCAACACACAAACTCATATAAAGAATCTTGCAAACCAAATCCAAAAATGAAATATATATATATATACTCTTTTACTTGTTTCAGTCATTTGACTGTGGCCATGCTAGAGCACCGCCTTTAATCGAGCAACTCAACCCCAGGACTTATTCTTTTGTAAGCCCAGTACTTATTCTATCGGTCACTTTTGCCGAACCGCTAGGTGACGGGGACATAAACACACCAGCATCGGTTGTCAAGCAATGCTAAGGGGACAAACACAGACACACAAACACACACACGCATATATATATATATATATATATATATATATATACATATATACGATGGGCTTCTTTGAGTTTCCGTCTACCAAATCCACTCACAAGGCTTTGGTCGGCCCGAGGCTATAGTAGAAGACACTTGCCCAAGGTGCTACACAGTGGGACTGAACCCAGGTAAGCAAGTTACTTACCACACAGCCACTCCTGCGACTATATATATATATATATATTTTCACACAATCAAACAGGTTCCTACTTGACTGGCATTGGTTTGTGTCAGTAAGACGTGTTATTTCATAAAATTGACAAAAAGTTACCATGAGGGTGTGAAAAATTTAATATTTCAAACTCCTTCGGGGAAAAGTTGAAAGGAGAGTAATTAAAGATAGCAAAGTTTTGTATCCCCTAAATTAAAAATGGTGTATGTTTGTGTGTGTGTGTGTGTGTGTGTGTGTGTGTGTGTATATATCTGTATATATATATATATATATATATAACGAGAAGGTTTACGAAAATAAACAAAAGACGAAGGTGGAGTACAAACAAACAATTGTATTAGTATGGCGCTCAGGAATAGAAATAGAACAAGTCTTTTACGTTTCGAGCCTACGCTCTTCAACAGAAAGATACACAGAAAAAAACAAGGAGTGAAAAAAATGCGTGTAGGAGCTAACAATCTATCATGGCGTCCTGACTTATATATATATAAATACAGACACACATGCAAGCAAAAGCAGATGTTTATATATATACTAGCAGTATCGCCCGGCGTTGCTCAGGTTTGTAAGGGAAATAACTATAAAGCATTTTTAGAGAGTTATAGCCAAAAAATAGCAAAGAAATGGAAAAAAAATATGGTAAATTTTTTTTTAGTTAAAAAAGGTGGAGTTGCGTCCCCTAGACAGTTTGCGGTTTGTGTTTCTGATTCTCGACCCCATGTCGAATTTATCGATTTTTTTCAGAACTGGGGGAACTTTCCAAAATTTTCGCTGCGTTAGTTTTGAATTATGACATTGGGCTATGTGTGTGTCAAGTTTCATCAGAATCGGTTGAAAGCCGTGGTCAGGGTGAGGGTACAAGCAAACAGACACACAGAAACACGCACAGACAAACTGCCGTTTATATAGAGAGAGATATATATAATATCAAGGTTAATAAGAAATATTAGAAATTTCTATTACCAGTGGCCTAGCATGTAAAAAAATTTAGTCAATAGACTAAATATTATTCATATAAATACAGTGTACATTTGAACACATGAGAGGCATCCATCATAGGACTCCTTACATGCTAGAAAGAACAGTTGGAATTTAACTGTTCTTTCTAGCATGCAAGGTGTCCTATGATGGATGTCTCATATGTGTTTCAATGTACACTGTATGGATGTGTATATATATAATAATAATAATAATAATAGTAAACATGAAATTCTGTCTGTCCATTCGTCTGGGACCCCTGTATCTTAGCCTACATGTACATAGACATAGAAGCTTCTTAGAATTGCATAGCTCGTTCAACATTTATCATTTATAGGAAAATGATTTCCAAGTTTGTTGATTATTTGGAGGCCTTCTTGGATTGTACTTGCAGACAGTGGAACCGCTTCTTCATCATCACTACTATAAACTAACTTGAAATCATATACATTCTCTGAAATACTCTCTATAATTTGTTCTTGATTAGGAGCTTCGTCAATTCTTAATTTTGCAATATCTTTGATTGTTAATTCTTCAAAACCTTCTCTGCCAATCTGATGTGTCAAAGGGATGCTACCAGAATGTAATTCGTTCGTATTTAGATACGAGATTTTTAGGCTCTACACATTCTAGCCAAAGTGATCTCCAACATGCATTTAGGGTGGATGGCTTTAATTTGGATAAAGCTGGGGCAGCATAATTAGCACAATTAATTATTGTAAATTTTTTCCATGCTTGAATGATTGAAAGTGTTCCATGTTTTTCTAGTTCATCCATGATATATTCAAATGTTCACTGGATATGATTTGAATGTTGAATCCATACCCTGATCAAGCGGTTGAACCAGTGATGTGTTAGGTGGCAAGAATAAGACTTTTACATTCGGGTGTTCCAAATCTGGATGACCGGGTGCATTGTCTATAAGTAAAAGGACTCAAGACCTTTATCTTCCATATATCTTCTTACTTCAGGAATGAAGCAGCTGCTAAACCATTTGGTAAATATTTCTGCTGTCATCCATGACTTTTTTATTGCCTTTCATTGCACGTGGACGAACTGATCGATTAATTCATAACGGTTTTAACAATCTCCTGAAGCGTTGCTACATAACAAGAAAGTCTCACGGTCTTTAGCTGCCTTAAAACCACTGGAACTTTTCTCTGATTTTGCTATACACTTTCTGTGTGGCATTTTTTTGGTAAAAGACACCAGTTTCATCTGCATTGAAAACTTGGTCTGAAATGTAACCACCTTCTTCAATTATTTTGGTTAGTTCTGAAAGAAATTCTTCAGCAGTTGTCTTATATGTCAATGATATTTCACCTCTCATTTTTATATGATGCAGTGCGTGTCTTTCGAGGGATTTTCTAAGCCGTCTTGTACTTGCAGCAAATTCATTCTTCTTTGTATCACTAGGCAGATGCACTTGATGACTCCAGATCATTAGTCTTCTTGTAAAATCCTAATTCCATCTGGTTTATGGTTTTACCATTTATTGGCCTCCTTTTTTGATTGTTTTCTTCAGTCCATATTATTCAAGCTTTCTCCATTTCTTCTTGAATCATGTCTCTTGTATATGACGACGACTTGGCAGAGAATTTTGTTCCGGAAACTTCAGATCTTCTAATCACAGCATCATTCCTTTTGATTGCTCTTATTGTAGCTTTGTTCCGGCAGAAAGCTCTACCCAAGGATGCTGCACTTTTGCCCTTACAAAGATGATCCAAAATATTGATCTTGGTTGCCAAAGAAATTGATGCTCTTTCATTTTTCTTAGATGTATCAATCGACATTTTGGGGTCGGTTATCACTATCATGATCACCAATAAAAAATATAGCAGAGGATGAAACCCGTGACATATCTTTCGTATTAGACCCGTTGCTACCGACTGCTGCCATGCGCTGTCTGATGGAGCTGTTACATGCAGCCAGAGGTATGTCCTGTGCATAGGGCCCACCCATACCGGAGAGTGGTGGGATCACTATACGGAAAAAAATAGATTGGATTCTACTTTATTTTGCTAAATTGTTACTTAATCATGTTACGTAGAGTTTCGGCATTTTGTAAATTATAATTGTTACTTAATTGTTTACTTGTCACTTGCAATCAATTCAGTGGTCACTCAGGGACAGAGGTTTAAACCATGTTAAAGTAAAAAAAATAGTGCAAAAAATTAATCAGTTCTTTTTGTTGGACCGTTTTATTTGAAAACCGTGCAAAAAAAAAGAAAAAAAAAGAAGAAATTGAGTGTATTTCATTTAAACTGAATTTAAAGTAATACCATATTGGTAAGATACCAATAAATGCTTTATTATTGCTCTTTATTTACTTTTGGGACCAATTAGCCCTCTGCAGGAGCTAGCTGAGGAGTCCGCATGGAGTGCAGCTTTTAAATTAGCATATATATATATATATAGTTTTATTTCATTCTACACGTGTAGAATGAAATAAAACGATTTCTGTTCAATCTTCGTTCAGCTCCATTTCTTCAATTCACCAATAATATTTTAATTTCAATTATCCGCACCAACGCACGGTTGCAACACCATATGGTTGTACCTCCAACCGTGCTGTTTTCTGCTGTGATTTTTGCTACCAAGGTATCGGTTAAACTTTTGATTAATCTGCTACAAGATTATTCATCTTTCTATTTCACATAAATTATATATATATATATATATATATATATGTATATGTATGTATATAATTGAGAGAAATAACCTCTGTTAAGTAATTCAATAGTGACAGACACCATCCACACCATATAGAAAAAAATTAAATATACTATAATAAATATTATTTTAAAAAATCACTAAATTAAATAAACATAATAATATTGCTCTCTCTCTCTGAGCAGTGCTGAGCTATCCTGCTATTTTCTTTCCTCTGTCTTCCCTTCTCTGGATCTTTCCTTCTATGTTTCCGACGAAGAGCTCCGCTTGAAACGTTAAACCCTCCTTCTGTCCTGAGCGTCCAATAATACTATATTTGTTCCACGTCCTCGCGTTGTTGTGTTTTTTAGTACTTTCATGTTTGGATTAACTATATATATATATATTTATATATAAAAATAAAAACTTACTTGGAGAAGAGAAACGACACATGCGTTCGGTCATATAATAACAATATAATAAATAGATAAAATATATGCATATATACATACATATATATACATACTTACATCTACATGTATATATACAAGCATATATATATGTATGAGTACAGGACACCACAAATAAACGTAGAACACAACGAGAAACAAAAACATAAAATCAAACAAGGAAACGGACTTTTTTTAACAACAGAAAAACAGAGTACAGGACAAACAATACAAGGAAAATTCCCCTTCATCAGCTGCCCCTGGTTCGACTCAATGCGTGTTTCGAAGGTAAGGGCAGAACACGGCCAGGCCGAAGCAGTCCTTCCTGCAAAAGGAATTAAATAAAATTCTTTTGCAGAGGGGTAAAACAAGTGACAAGAACAGGACGTAAAAGCAATACAAATGAAGAAAAAACAGTACAAAAAGGAATAACAGGACAGGGAACCAACAATAAGGGCTTTCTTTAGGCCTAGACGGTGGAAAAATTAGTTAGAACGCATGTGAAAAGTCGGCTTGCGAAAGACAGGGAAGTCGATCTATGCTTGTTGAAGGCACGATATATATATATATATACATGCATAGCTATGTGTGTGTACTAGCTTTTATTTGACTCTTCTTCTGTTGGTGATATTCGTGTGTCCCATAAATAAAATGTGTCCAGCTGCTCATTGTTATTTGAAGCCATGGAGTAAAGTATGGTGGGAAAGAAGCAAGGGTTGTCATCAGCCAAAGCGTCCGGTTATGGAATCCGTCCTCAAGTAGTCCTCTCCACCTCTTGCCAGCATCGTCAAAGCTGCCACGAAAATCCTTTTATTCTTTTTACTTATTTCAGTCATTTGACCGTGGTCATGCTGGAGCACCATCTTCAAGAGTTTTAGTCAAACAAATCAAACCCAAGATGGTTTTTTTTTAAGCCTAGTATTTATTCTGTCAGTCTCTCATGGCAAACCGCTAAGTTACGGGTATGTAGACACACCAACACTGGTTGTTAAGTGGTGCTGGGGCATGGAGACTGACACAAAGCACACACAGGGTGTGTGGTAAGAAGTTAGCTTCCCAACCACATGGTTCCAGGTTCAGTCCCACTGGTTGGCACTTGGGGCAAATGTTTTCTACTATTGCCTCAGGCAATACATGTATATATGTATGTGTATATATGTATCGACTAAAGGCGGTGCTCCAGCCTGGTCACAGGCACATGACTGAAACAAGTAGAACAATAAAAGACTATACCATTTTAATCTTGTGGGACGCCCGGTATCTCTGCTATTATTTGTGTATATATGTATATATATACATACTAAAACCTATATATATATATATATATATATATATATATATATACTAAAACCTATATATATATATATACTAAAACCTATATATATATATATATATATATATATATATATATATATATACTAAAACCTATATATATATATATATATATAATATATATATATATATATATATATATACTAAAACCTATATATATATATATATATATATATATACACATACTAAAAGCGAGTGTAGTCAAAGCTGTGTGGTGTTCAGTTATAAATATAAAATACCTGAATGAGTGAAAATTACATAAACACATTCAGGGCATGTTTTAGTATGTATATATACAGGAGTGGCTGTGTGGTAAGTAGCTTGCTAACCAACCACATGGTTCCAGGTTCAGTCCTACTGCGTGGCATCTTGGGCAAGTGTCTTCTAGTATAGCCTCGGACCAACCAAAGCCTTGAGAGTGGATTTGGTAGACGGAAACCGAAAGAAGCCCGTCGTATATATGTATATATATATATATACAATTTGAAACCAGTATCTTTTCATTTCACTACAGCTCTGTTGTGATCCAGCTGCATCTGTGATTAGTGAGGTTCCACTATAAGCCAGCTCATTTTTAATTAATTCAGCCATAGTATATCTTGGACTACATCACCCAAAGAGTGTATCCTTTCTTTTTAACCTTTAGCATTTAGATTAGTTTGAAAAACGTAATGCTTATGTATTCACATTTGTTTCAAGTTAACCCTTTCGTTGCCAGATTTATTTTAAGGTGCTTTGTGTTTCTTTCAATTAATTTTAAATATAACAAAGAATTAAGTAAAATAACTTCGTTATCATTAAGCTAGTGTTAGGAATATAAATTGTGACTAAAGTTTGGTGGAAGATTTTAATTCAGAACTTTTAGAAAGGAGTCATTTGTACTCAGAGCTAGGGCCGGTTTCTTGCAACTTTGAGATTTGGTGATGTGATTGTTTATTTTTAAGGGGCCAGATCTGGCTGGTTTGAACATAAAAGCAAAGTCAAATATTTGGGCCTGATTTGGCCGGTTTAAACACTAAAGGATTAAGATAATAATTTAGATTAGGATTTGAGCCAAATTTGGTCACTGCATCTGGGAGATTGAGCAAATTGTGTGCAGACTCCAGTGGAACATCCACGTTATCATTACTGTAGCACGCCGTTTAGTTGCTATGTGTTTCCGGTTTCAATTTTCAGTGAGAACACTCTTCACTTTATTCCACTCCCCGTCCACTTCACCTCACTCGACATTCACTCTAATTTCAGTCCACTTTATTTCACACCTACTCAATACATTCTCTACAAACTACTATTTGTTTTGAAATTCAGTACAATTGATGGGTCACATTAACCAGCTTGTTCCTTTTCTACTATGGAGCGTGGGAAGGTGACTGGCTGGAATGATGATTGCAGGGCCAGATTTATATATGGGCTTATATGGACCAAGGTCCAAAGGCTTCCCTTTAACTCTGAGATGCCTTAAATTTGGAGTTAAAAATTAAAAAATATATTTACGGTAATCAAATAATCTGTAATTGTTTTTTTGTGTCTAAATTTCTTTTTAATTAGGTAGAGTTTTTCTAAAATTATTGAACCCTGTTTGATTTATTGGGCCCTTTTAGATTTAAAGAGAATCATTAAATCTAATTGAAGGCTTTTTAAGTTTTGGGGCCTCCTCCAACTGTTTGCTCCTTTTGGATATAATGAGGTCTGTTTTATTGTCCTATGTTTTGAATTAGCTCTTTTTAAGTAGTGCCTTTTTAAAATACTTGGAGCATGTTTTCTTTTGATATTATAATAATAATAATAATAATGAGAGGGCATCCAACAGCAATGTCTTATCCAAACAAATGAACAAGGCTACAACAACACTTCAGAAGCTCTCCATGTGCTGGCAGGCATTAGCCCCACTCTCTCAAGTGTAAGGCTTATTTATTGATACCATTTTGAATTAATCACACATTATCTCGTAACTTTGAGATTTTGATGATGTGATTGTGTATTTTTACAGTGACCTTATAGGGTAGGTGCGAGAGACTGGTTCTGGTCAGTTTTAACATAAAACTGGTAGAATATTTGGTTGGATATGGTCAGTTTAAATGCAAAGAAGTTAAAGTGATATGCCAAAAAGAAAAAGAAGAAAAAATACAAAATTGATATGGAATTGTAAAAGTTCTTTGAATTTTGATTACTTACAGGACTATATTTTTAACAATGCACATCCTAGATCTATGACTAGGTAGATAGATCTATGAAAGTATGACTATAAAGTTCTATAGTAGTTCAGCTAGATAGATAGATCTATAGAAGTACGACTAGATAGATAGATAGATAGACCCGTAGAAGTATGACTAGATAGATAGACCCATAGATGTACGACTAGATAGATAGACCCATAGAAGTACGACTAGATAGACCCATAGAAGTACGACTAGATAGACCCGTAGATGTACGACTAGATAGACCCGTAGATGTACGACTAGATAGATAGACCGGTAGAAGTACGACTAGATAGGTAGACCTGTAGAAGTACAACTAGATAGATAGACCCATAGAAGTACGACTAGATAGACCTGTAGAAGTACAACTAGATAGATAGACTGGTAGAAGTACGACTAGATAGATAGACCCATAGAAGTACGACTAGATAGACCTGTAGAAGTACAACTAGATAGATAGACCCGTAGAAGTACGACTAGATAGACCTGTAGAAGTACGACTAGATAGACCCGTAGAAGTACGACTAGATAGACCTGTAGAAGTACAACTAGATAGATAGACTGGTAGAAGTACGACTAGATAGATAGACCTGTAGAAGTACAACTAGATAGATAGACCCGTAGAAGTAAGACTAGATAGATAGACTGGTAGAAGTACAACTAGATAGACCTGTAGAAGTACAACTAGATAGATAGACTGGTAGAAGTACGACTAGATAGATAGACCTGTAGAAGTACAACTAGATAGATAGACTGGTAGAAGTACAACTAGATAGATAGACTGGTAGAAGTAAGACTAGATAGATAGACCTGTAGAAGTACAACTAGATAGATAGACCTGTAGAAGTACAACTAGATAGATAGACCGGTAGAAGTACAACTAGATAGATAGACCGGTAGAAGTACAACTAGATAGATAGACCCGTAGAAGTACAACTAGATAGATAGACCGGTAGAAGTACAACTAGATAGATAGACCGGTAGAAGTACGACTAGATAGATAGACCCATAGAAGTAAGACTAGATAGGTAGACCTGTAGAAGTACGACTAGATAGGTAGACCCGTAGAAGTACGACTAGATAGGTAGACCCGTAGAAGTACAACTAGATAGATAGACCCGTAGAAGTACAACTAGATAGATAGACCCGTAGAAGTACAACTAGATAGATAGACCCGTAGAAGTACAACTAGATAGATAGACCCGTAGAAGTACAACTAGATAGATAGACCGGTAGAAGTACGACTAGATAGATAGACCCATAGAAGTAAGACTAGATAGGTAGACCTGTAGAAGTACGACTAGATAGGTAGACCCGTAGAAGTACAACTAGATAGATAGACCCGTAGAAGTACAACTAGATAGATAGACCCGTAGAAGTACAACTAGATAGATAGACCCATAGATGTACGACTAGATAGATAGATAGACCGTAGAAGTACAACTAGATAGAAGACCGTAGAAGTACGACTAGATAGATAGACCCATAGAAGTAAGACTAGATAGTAGACCCGTAGAAGTACGACTAGATAGGTAGACCCGTAGAAGTACGACTAGATAGATAGACCCATAGAAGTACAACTAGATAGATAGACCGGTAGAAGTACGACTAGATAGATAGACCCATAGAAGTAAGACTAGATAGGTAGACCCGTAGAAGTACGACTAGATAGGTAGACCCGTAGAAGTACGACTAGATAGGTAGACCCGTAGAAGTACGACTAGATAGATAGACCCGTAGAAGTACAACTAGATAGATAGACCCGTAGAAGTACAACTAGATAGATAGACCCATAGAAGTACAGCTAGATAGATAATATATAATCAAATTGGTCCCATATGTCGATGTATCTGCTGAGGTTTTGAAACCAGAAGCAAGTTACGGAAGCAGCACAAACAATGAACCTTGTGTATGTTCATATAAGAATATGTATGTGTGTGTATATCTTTTATGCATCAGCATGTATGTACACATGCATCTGTGTATGCGTATATGCACCTCTATGATTGTAGTGTGTCTGACTCTGTTGTTATGTTATACTTGTATATACTTCAGTGAGTGTAGATAAATTCAAAATTCTAAGTATCTATTGGCATGCATATACATACATATGTACATGTATACACACTCACTCATACATGCAAACACTCACTTATATACGTGTAAACTAGAATTGCCCCAACTTGATATTAAGATGTGTTTATCAAACATGATTTCGCACTCCCACCCCGACCCCCCCGACCCGACCCGACCCTACCTACATGTCTCTCCATCATCACGATTTCATCTGACGATGTAATCTTTTTAATCACTCTGCTTGTTATCACCGACGCCGCCGTCGGCCCCATCGCTGCCTCCCTACCAATTGCTGCCTGTCGCAGTGAAATCATCGCTTAAGTGCTTTTACTAACAGCAACACCACCAGAAGCTCACAGTTATTATTAATATTATTACAGTTACTGGATAATCTTGCTACTGCAGTTACACTACTGTTAACACACTAAAAAGAACAGCCCAGTTCTTCATCAGTTAACAAGGAAGTCTGTATCTGCTTGCTCAACCTGCTAGAAATAGCAGCTTAGCAAGAACAGCCCAGTTCTTCACCAGTTAACAAGGAAGTCTGTATCTGCTTGCTCAACCTGCTAGAAATAGCAGCTTAGCAAGAACAGCCCAGTTCTTCACCAGTTAACAAGGAAGTCTGTATCTGCTTGCTCAACCTGCTAGAAATAGCAGCTTAGCAAGAACAGCCCAGTTCTTCACCAGTTAACAAGGAAGTCTGTATCTGCTTGCTCAACCTGCTAGAAATAGCAGCTTAGCAAGAACAGCCCAGTTCTTCACAGTTAACAAGGAAGTCTGTATCTGCTTGCTCAACCTGCTAGAAATAGCAGCTTAGCAAGAACAGCCCAGTTCTTCACCAGTTAACAAGGAAGTCTGTATCTGCTTGCTCAACCTGCTAGAAATAGCAGCTTAGCAAGAACAGCCCAGTTCTTCATCAGTTAACAAGGAAGTCTGTATCTGCTTGCTCAACCTGCTAGAAATAGCAGCTTAGCAAGAACAGCCCAGTTCTTCACCAGTTAACAAGGAAGTCTGTATCTGCTTGCTCAACCTGCTAGAAATAGCAGCTTAGCAAGAACAGCCCAGTTCTTCACCAGTTAACAAGGAAGTCTGTATCTGCTGGCTCAACATGCTAGAAATAGCAGCTTAGCAAGAACAGCCCAGTTCTTCACCAGTTAACAAGGAAGTCTGTATCTGCTTGCTCAACCTGCTAGAAATAGCAGCTTAGCAAGAACAGCCCAGTTCTTCATCAGTTAACAAGGAAGTCTGTATCTGCTTGCTCAACCTGCTAGAAATAGCAGCTTAGCAAGAACACCCAGTTCTTCACCAGTTAACAAGGAAGTCTGTATCTGCTTGCTCAACCTGCTAGAAATAGCAGCTTAGCAAGAACAGCCCAGTTCTTCTCATAGTTAACAAGGAAGTCTGTATCTGCTTGCTCAACCTGCTAGAAATAGCAGCTTAGCAAGAACAGCCCAGTTCTTCCCAGTTAACAAGGAAGTCTGTATCTGCTTGCTCAACCTGCTAGAAATAGCAGCTTAGCAAGAACAGCCCAGTTCTTCATCAGTTAACAAGGAAGTCTGTATCTGCTTGCTCAACCTGCTAGAAATAGCAGCTTAGCAAGAACAGCCCAGTTCTTCACCAGTTAACAAGGAAGTCTGTATCTGCTTGCTCAACCTGCTAGAAATAGCAGCTTAGCAAGAACAGCCCAGTTCTTCATCAGTTAACAAGGAAGTCTGTATCTGCTTGCTCAACCTGCTAGAAATAGCAGCTTAGCAAGAACAACCCAGTTCTTCACCAGTTAACAAGGAAGTCTGTATCTGCTTGCTCAACCTGCTAGAAATAGCAGCTTAGCAAGAACAGCCCAGTTCTTCACCAGTTAACAAGGAAGTCTGTATCTGCTTGCTCAACCTGCTAGAAATAGCAGCTTAGCAAGAACAGCCCAGTTCTTCATCAGTTAACAAGGAAGTCTGTATCTGCTTGCTCAACCTGCTAGAAATAGCAGCTTAGCAAGAACAACCCAGTTCTTCACCAGTTAACAAGGAAGTCTGTATCTGCTTGCTCAACCTGCTAGAAATAGCAGCTTAGCAAGAACAGCCCAGTTCTTCACCAGTTAACAAGGAAGTCTGTATCTGCTTGCTCAACCTGCTAGAAATAGCAGCTTAGCAAGAACAGCCCAGTTCTTCACCAGTTAACAAGGAAGTCTGTATCTGCTTGCTCAACCTGCTAGAAATAGCAGCTTAGCAAGAACAGCCCAGTTCTTCATCAGTTAACAAGGAAGTCTGTATCTGCTTGCTCAACCTGCTAGAAATAGCAGCTTAGCAAGAACAACCCAGTTCTTCACCAGTTAACAAGGAAGTCTGTATCTGCTGGCTCAACCTGCTAGAAATAGCAGCTTAGCAAGAACAGCCCAGTTCTTCACCAGTTAACAAGAAGTCTGTATCTGCTTGCTCAACCTGCTAGAAATAGCAGCTTAGCAAGAACAGCCCAGTTCTTCACCAGTTAACAAGGAAGTCTGTATCTGCTTGCTCAACCTGCTAGAAATAGCAGCTTAGCAAGAACAGCCCAGTTCTTCACCAGTTAACAAGGAAGTCTGTATCTGCTTGCTCAACCTGCTAGAAATAGCAGCTTAGCAAGAACAGCCCAGTTCTTCATCAGTTACAAGGAAGTCTGTATCTGCTTGCTCTGCTTAACCTGCTAGAAATAGCAGCTTAGCAAGAACAGCCCAGTTCTTCACCAGTTAACAAGGAAGTCTGTATCTGCTTGCTCAACCTGCTAGAAATAGCAGCTTAGCAAGAAGCCCAGTTCTTCATCAGTTAACAAGGAAGTCTGTATCTGCTTGCTCAACCTGCTAGAAATAGCAGCTTAGCAAGAACAGCCCAGTTCTTCACCAGTTAACAAGGAAGTCTGTATCTGCTTGCTCAACCTGCTAGAAATAGCAGCTTAGCAAGAACAGCCCAGTTCTTCACCAGTTAACAAGGAAGTCTGTATCTGCTGCTCAAATGCTAGAAATAGCAGCTTAGCAAGAACAGCCCAGTTCTTCACCAGTTAACAAGGAAGTCTGTATCTGCTTGCTCAACATGCTAGAAATAGCAGCTTAGCAAGAACAGCCCAGTTCTTCATCAGTTAACAAGGAAGTCTGTATCTGCTTGCTCAACCTGCTAGAAATAGCAGCTTAGCGAGAACAGTCCAGTTCTTCATCAGTTAACAAGGAAGTCTGTATCTGCTTGCTCAACCTGCTAGAAATAGCAGCTTAGCAAGAACAGTCCAGTTCTTCACCAGTTAACAAGGAAGTCTGTATCTGCTTGCTCAACCTGCTAGAAATAGCAGCTTAGCAAGAACAGCCCAGTTCTTCACCAGTTAACAAGGAAGTCTGTATCTGCTTGCTCAACCTGCTAGAAATAGCAGCTTAGCAAGAACAGCCCAGTTCTTCATCAGTTAACAAGGAAGTCTGTATCTGCTTGCTCAACCTGCTAGAAATAGCAGCTTAGCAAGAACAGCCAGTTCTTCATCAGTTAACAAGGAAGTCTGTATCTGCTTGCTCAACCTGCTAGAAATAGCAGCTTAGCAAGAACAGCCCAGTTCTTCACCAGTTAACAAGGAAGTCTGTATCGCTTGCTCAACCTGCTAGAAATAGCAGCTTAGCAAGAACAGCCCAGTTCTTCATCAGTTAACAGGAAGTCTGTATCTGCTTGCTCAACCTGCTAGAAATAGCAGCTTAGCAAGAACAGCCCAGTTCTTCACCAGTTAACAAGGAAGTCTGTATCTCTGCTGGCTCAACATGCTAGAAATAGCAGCTTAGCAAGAACAGCCCAGTTCTTCACCAGTTAACAAGGAAGTCTGTATCTGCTTGCTCAACCTGCTAGAAATAGCAGCTTAGCAAGAACAGCCCAGTTCTTCACCAGTTAACAAGAAGTCTGTATCTGCTGGCTCAACATGCTAGAAATAGCAGCTTAGCAAGAACAGCCCAGTTCTTCACCAGTTAACAAGGAAGTCTGTATCTGCTTGCTCAACCTGCTAGAAATAGCAGCTTAGCAAGAACAGCCCAGTTCTTCACCAGTTAACAAGGAAGTCTGTATCTGCTGGCTCAACCTGCTAGAAATAGCAGCTTAGCAAGAACAGCCCAGTTCTTCACCAGTTAACAAGGAAGTCTGTATCTGCTGGCTCAACATGCTAGAAATAGCAGCTTAGCAAGAACAGCCCAGTTCTTCATCAGTTAACAAGGAAGTCTGTATCTGCTTGCTCAACCTGCTAGAAATAGCAGCTTAGCAAGAACAGCCCAGTTCTTCACCAGTTAACAAGGAAGTCTGTATCTGCTGGCTCAACATGCTAGAAATAGCAGCTTAGCAAGAACAGCCCAGTTCTTCACCAGTTAACAAGGAAGTCTGTATCTGCTTGCTCAACCTGCTAGAAATAGCAGCTTAGCAAGAACAGCCCAGTTCTTCACCAGTTAACAAGGAAGTCTGTATCTGCTGGCTCAACCTGCTAGAAATAGCAGCTTAGCAAGAACAGCCCAGTTCTTCACCAGTTAACAAGGAAGTCTGTATCTGCTTGCTCAACCTGCTAGAAATAGCAGCTTAGCAAGAACAGCCCAGTTCTTCATCAGTTAACAAGGAAGTCTGTATCTGCTTGCTCAACCTGCTAGAAATAGCAGCTTAGCAAGAACAGCCCAGTTCTTCACCAGTTAACAAGGAAGTCTGTATCTGCTTGCTCAACCTGCTAGAAATAGCAGCTTAGCAAGAACAGCCCAGTTCTTCACCAGTTAACAAGGAAGTCTGTATCTGCTTGCTCAACCTGCTAGAAATAGCAGCTTAGCAAGAACAGCCCAGTTCTTCATCAGTTAACAAGGAAGTCTGTATCTGCTTGCTCAACCTGCTAGAAATAGCAGCTTAGCAAGAACAACCCAGTTCTTCACCAGTTAACAAGGAAGTCTGTATCTGCTTGCTCAACCTGCTAGAAATAGCAGCTTAGCAAGAACAGCCCAGTTCTTCATCAGTTAACAAGGAAGTCTGTATCTGCTTGCTCAACCTGCTAGAAATAGCAGCTTAGCAAGAACAGCCCAGTTCTCACCAGTTAACAAGGAAGTCTGTATCTGCTTGCTCAACCTGCGAAATAGCAGCTTAGCAAGAACAGTCCAGTTCTTCACCAGTTAACAAGGAAGTCTGTATCTGCTTGCTCAACCTGCTAGAAATAGCAGCTTAGCAAGAACAGCCCAGTTCTTCACCAGTTACAAGGAAGTCTGTATCTGCTTGCTCAACCTGCTAGAAATAGCAGCTTAGCAAGAACAGCCCAGTTCTTCATCAGTTAACAAGGAAGTCTGTATCTGCTTGCTCAACCTGCTAGAAATAGCAGCTTAGCAAGAACAGCCCAGTTCTTCATCAGTTAACAAGGAAGTCTGTATCTGCTTGCTCAACCTGCTAGAAATAGCAGCTTAGCAAGAACAGCCCAGTTCTTCACCAGTTAACAAGGAAGTCTGTATCTGCTTGCTCAACCTGCTAGAAATAGCAGCTTAGCAAGAACAGCCCAGTTCTTCATCAGTTAACAAGGAAGTCTGTATCTGCTTGCTCAACCTGCTAGAAATAGCAGCTTAGCAAGAACAGCCCAGTTCTTCACCAGTTAACAAGGAAGTCTGTATCTGCTGGCTCAACATGCTAGAAATAGCAGCTTAGCAAGAACAGCCCAGTTCTTCATCATTAACAAGGAAGTCTGTATCTGCTTGCTCAACCTGCTAGAAATAGCAGCTTAGCAAGAACCCCAGTTCTTCACCAGTTAACAAGAAGTCTGTACTGCTGCTCAACATGCTAGAATAGCAGCTTAGCAAAACAGCCCAGTTCTTCACCATTAACAAGGAAGTCTGTATCTGCTTGCTCAACCTGCTAGAAATAGCAGCTTAGCAAGAACAGCCCAGTTCTTCACCAGTTAACAAGGAAGTCTGTATCTGCTGGCTCAACCTGCTAGAAATAGCAGCTTAGCAAGAACAGCCCAGTTCTTCACCAGTTAACAAGAAGTCTGTATCTGCTGGCTCAACATGCTAGAAATAGCAGCTTAGCAAGAACAGCCAGTTCTTCATCAGTTAACAAGGAAGTCTGTATCTGCTTGCTCAACCTGCTAGAAATAGCAGCTTAGCAAGAACAGCCCAGTTCTTCACCAGTTAACAAGGAAGTCTGTATCTGCTGGCTCAACATGCTAGAAATAGCAGCTTAGCAAGAACAGCCCAGTTCTTCACCAGTTAACAAGGAAGTCTGTATCTGCTTGCTCAACCTGCTAGAAATAGCAGCTTAGCAAGAACAGCCCAGTTCTTCACCAGTTAACAAGAAGTCTGTATCTGCTGGCTCAACCTGCTAGAAATAGCCTTAGCAAGAACAGCCCAGTTCTTCACCAGTTAACAAGAAGTCTGTATCTGCTTGCTCAACCTGCTAGAAATAGCAGCTTAGCAAGAACAGCCCAGTTCTTCATCAGTTAACAAGAAGTCTGTATCTGCTTGCTCAACCTGCTAGAAAGCAGCTTAGCAAGAACAGCCGTTCTTCACCAGTTAACAAGGAAGTCTGTATCTGCTTGCTCAACCTGCTAGAAATAGCAGCTTAGCAAGAACAGCCCAGTTCTTCACCAGTTAAGGAAGTCTGTATCTGCTTGCTCAACCTGCTAGAAATAGCAGCTTAGCAAGAACAGCCCAGTTCTTCATCAGTTAACAAGGAAGTCTGTATCTGCTTGCTCAACCTGCTAGATAGCAGCTTAGCAAGACAACCCAGTTCTTCACCAGTTAAAAGGAAGTCTGTATCTGCTTGCTCAACCTGCTAGAAATAGCAGCTTAGCAAGAACAGCCCAGTTCTTCATCAGTTAACAAGGAAGTCTGTATCTGCTTGCTCCCTGCTAGAAATAGCAGCTTAGCAAGAACAGCCCAGTTCTTCACCAGTTAACAAGGAAGTCTGTATCTGCTTGCTCAACCTGCTAGAAATAGCAGCTTAGCAAGAACAGCCCAGTTCTTCATCAGTTAACAAGGAAGTCTGTATCTGCTTGCTCAACCTGCTAGAAATAGCAGCTTAGCAGAACAGCCCAGTTCTTCACCAGTAACAAGGAAGTCTGTATCTGCTTGCTCAACCTGCTAGAATATAGCAGCTTAGCAAGAACAGCCCAGTTCTTCATCAGTTAACAAGGAAGTCTGTATCTGCTTGCTCAACCTGCTAGAAATAGCAGCTTAGCAAGAACAACCCAGTTCTTCACCAGTTAACAGGAAGTCTGTATCTGCTTGCTCAACCTGCTAGAAATAGCAGCTTAGCAAGAACAGCCCAGTTCTTCACCAGTTAACAAGGAAGTCTGTAATCTGCTTGCTCAACCTGCTAGAATAGCAGCTTAGCAAGAACAGCCCAGTTCTTCATCAGTTAACAAGGAAGTCTGTATCTGCTTGCTCAACCTGCTAGAAATAGCACTTATTCAAGAACAACCCAGTTCTTCTCACCAGTTAACAAGGAAGTCTGTATCTGCTTGCTCAACCTGCTAGAAAGAGCAGCTTAGCAAGAACAGCCCAGTTCTTCACCAGTTAACAAGGAAGTCTATCTGCTTGCTCAACCTGCTAGAAATAGCAGCTTAGCAAGAACATCCCAGTTCTTCATCAGTTACACAGGAAGTCTGTATCTGCTTGCTCAACCTGCTAGAAATAGCAGCTTAGCAAGAACAACCCAGTTCTTCACCAGTTAACAAGGAAGTCTGTATCTGCTGGCTCAACCGCTAGAAATAGCAGCTAGCAAGAACAGCCCAGTTCTTCACCATTAACAAGGAAGTCTGTATCTGCTTGCTCAACCTGCTAGAAATAGCAGCTTAGCAAGACAGCCCAGTTCTTCACCAGTTAACAAGGAAGTCTGTATCTGCTTGCTCAACCTGCTAGAAAGCAGCTTAGCAACAACAGCCCAGTCTTCACCATTAACAAGGAAGTCTGTATCTGTGCTTGCTCAACCTGCTTAGAAATAGCAGCTTAGCAAGAACAGCCCAGTTCTTCACCAGTTAACAAGGAAGTCAGTATCTGCTTGCTCAACCTGCTAGAAATAGCAGCTTAGCAAGAACAGCCCATTTCTTCATCAGTTAACAAGGAAGTCTGTATCTGCTGGCTCAACCTGCTAAGAAGCAGCTTAGCAAGAACAGCCCAGTTCTTACCAGTTAACAAGGAAGTCTGTATCTGCTTGCTCAACCTGCTAGAAATAGCAGCTTAGCAAGAACAGCCCAGTTCTTCCCCAGTTTACAAGGAAGTCTGTATCTGCTTGCTCAACCTGCTAGAAAAAGCAGCTTAGCAAGAACAGCCCAGTTCTTCACCAGTTAACAAGGAAGTCTGTATCTGCTTGCTCAACCTGCTAGAAATAGCAGCTTAGCAAGAACAGCCCAGTTCTTCATCAGTTAACAAGGAAGTCTGTATCTGCTTGCTAACCTGCTAGTAATAGCAGCTTAGCAAGAACTGCCCAGTTCTTCACAGTTAACAAGGAAGTCTGTATCTGCTGGCTCAACCTGCTAGAAATAGCAGCTTAGCAAGAACAGCCAGTTCTTCACCAGTTAACAAGGAAGTCTGTATCTGCTTGCTCAACCTGCTAGAAATAGCAGCTTAGCAAGAACAGCCAGTTCTTCCCCAGTTAACAAGGAAGTCTGTATCTGCTTGCTCAACCTGCTAGAAATAGCAGCTTAGCAAGAACAGCCCAGTTCTTCACCAGTTAACAAGGAAGTCTGTATCTGCTTGCTCAACCTGCTAGAAATAGCAGCTTAGCAAGAACAGCCCAGTTCTTCATCAGTTAACAAGGAAGTCTGTATCTGCTTGCTCAACCTGCTAGAAATAGCAGCTTAGCAAGAACAGCCCAGTTCTTCAACAGTTAACAAGAAAACCTGTATCTGCTTGCTCAACCTGCTAGAAATAGCAGCTTAGCAAGAACAGCCCAGTTCTTCACCAGTTAACAAGGAAGTCTGTATCTGCTTGCTCAACCTGCTAGAAATAGTAGCTTAGCAAGAACAGCCCAGTTCTTCATCAGTTAACAAGGAAGTCTGTATCTGCTTGCTCAACCTCCTAGAAATAGCAGCTTAGCAAGAACAGCCCAGTTCTTCATCAGTTAACAAGGAAGTCTGTATCTGCTTGCTCAACCTGCTAGAAATAGCAGCTTAGCAAGAACAGCCCAGTTCTTCACCAGTTAACAAGGAAGTCTGTATCTGCTTGCTCAACCTGCTAGAAATAGCAGCTTAGCAAGAACAGCTCACTTCTTCACCAGTTAACAAGGAAGTCTGTATCTGCTTGCTCAACCTGCTAGAAATAGCAGCTTAGCAAGAACAGCCCAGTTCTTCATCAGTTAACAAGGAAGTCTGTATGTGCTTGCTCAACCTGCTAGAAATAGCAGCTTAGCAGGAACAGCTCACTTCTTCACCAGTTAACAAGGAAGTCTGTATCTGCTTTCTCAACCTGCTAGAAATAGCAGCTTAGCAAGAACAGCCCAGTTCTTCACCAGTTAACAAGGAAGTCTGTATCTGCTTGCTCAACCTGCTAGAAATAGCAGCTTAGCAAGAACAGCTCACTTCTTCACAGTTAACAAGGAAGTCTGTATCTGCTTGCTCAACCTGCTAGAAATAGCAGCTTAGCAAGAACAGCCCAGTTCTTCACCAGTTAACAAGGAAGTCTGTATCTGCTTGCTCAACCTGCTAGAAATAGCAGCTTAGCAAGAACAGCCACTTCTTCACAGTTAACAAGGAAGTCTGTATCTGCTTGCTCAACCTGCTAGAAATAGCAGCTTAGCAAGAACAGCCCAGTTCTTCATCAGTTAACAAGGAAGTCTGTATCTGCTTGCTCAACCTGCTAGAAATAGCAGCTTAGCAAGAACAGCTCACTTCTTCACCAGTTAACAAGGAAGTCTGTATCTGCTTGCTCAACCTGCTAGAAATAGCAGCTTAGCAAGAACAGCCCAGTTCTTCACCAGTTAACAAGGAAGTCTGTATCTGCTTGCTCAACCTGCTAGAAATAGCAGCTTAGCAAGAACAGCTCACTTCTTCACCAGTTAACAAGGAAGTCTGTATCTGCTTGCTCAACCTGCTAGAAATAGCAGCTTAGCAAGAACAGCCCAGTTCTTCATCAGTTAACAAGGAAGTCTGTATCTGCTTGCTCAACCTGCTAGAAATAGCAGCTTAGCAAGAACAGCTCACTTCTTCACTAGTTAACAAAGAAGCCTATATTTAAGAGATGAGGAATTATTTACATTTGATGGATATTGTCCGCATCTTGTTTGTTGTTAACACAACATTTCGGCTGATATTCCCTCCAGCCTTCTTCAGGTGTCTTGGGGAAATTTCGAACCTGGGTTCTCATTCCTAAGGTATTTTTCGATATTATTATTAACATCAAACTCAAAATCTTGGGGTTAGTAGCCCACGCTCTTAACCACTACGCCATATGCCCATGGGCAATTATGGAGTGGATTTTAGAGCTTATAAACCTAATATTTTTCTATCCCCCCTTAATACCGGTTCCCATATGCTGCTCATATCAGCACTCGGTCTGCTTAGGAGGTTGTTGTGTCCTAGCATATGTGTTGCTTCTTTTAGTTTTCGTATTTTCCAGTGGTGTTCCCTGTCTATTATTTTTACTTCATCCCACAGAGGGAGGTGGTCTCCATTTTTCCATACATGGTCATCAATACCCAATTCATCAATATCTCCTCATGTCACAGCTTTGCAATGTTCATCTACCCTTATTTTGAGGGGGCAGCATGTTTCGCCTTTGTATAACCTACCACAACTACATGGGATGGAGTACACGCAGTCTTTGGTCATATTCTCTTCTTTTGGTGGTTTTACTGGAAGGAGATATTTGCAAAGTGTTGTATTACTCTTGAATACTGTCCTGATGTCATATGGGCCGCATATCTTTTGTATCTTTTCGGAGAGGCCTTTCACATAGGGTAGACAGACTGTGGACCGTTCATTGACCTCATCCTCTCTCTTGTTCATATCGCTAGCAGGGGAATAAATCCTCTCCATCTCCAGCCTGAGACCACCAGATCATGGGATTTCAACTATCCCTGGTCTCATCAGTGATGGACTCTCAACTGCTAGAAATAGCAGCGATTCACCTCCCCACCAGCGATAAATAGAGAAACAGTGGCAAAACAAGCGCTAGTGTCGTGATTCCCCAGTGAGCTTGTTGTCCAAAAGTATTAATCCTGGGAGATAATATTTCTACAACTGCTTGGCTTCGCTAACAGAGAGATAAGCCCCCACCATCTCCAGTGACCAGCAGATTGAAAGGTCAAACACACATGATCTGCTGGTTTAAGTGGCAATAAATATTACCTCTCTCTATTGAATCTGCCTGGGTCACTAATATTTACTCTACTCTTGACTGCAGCCATGCTGGAGCACCGCCTTTAGTCGAGCAAATCGACCCCAGGACTTATTCTTTGTAAGGCCAGTACTTATTCTATCGGTCGCTTTTGCCGAACTGCTAAGTGACGGGGACGTAAACACACCAGCATTGGTTGTCAAGCAATGCTAGGGGGACAAACACAAACACATACATACATATATATATACATATATACGACAGGCTTCTTTCAGTTTCCGTCTACCAAATCCACTCACAAGGCATTGGTCGGCCCGGGGCTATAGCAGAAGACATTTGCCCAAGATGCCACGCAGTGGGACTGAACCCAGAACCATGTGGTTGGTTAGCAAGCTACTCACCACACAGCCACTATAAATAGATATATATTTTGTTCAACATATACACACACATATGTAACAGTAGGTTGTGATTTGGCTACTGTTTCTAACAACTCCAGAATGTCATTTAAAAAGACTTGACTATTTGTAGCCGGTCAAGCTAACTACCAACACAACCACCAACACCATCACCACAACAGCCACCACCACCACCACCACCACCACCACCACCACTAATGATGATAGCAATTGGTATGTGGTAATTTAATCTGCTAGAAATAACAGCAAAGGAATTTTGTAAACTAACTCTCTGCATTAAGCTGATGTTTAGAATATAAAATAAACATGGAATTTTGATGAAAGGTTTCAATTTAGGTCACTTTAAGATATGGAAGTTGTATGATTGGACCAAGGACAGTAAAGTTGTATGATTGGACCAAGGACAGTAAAGTTGTATCATTGGACCAAGGACAGTAAGTCTCAAACAAAACTGAAACTGATATTAACTCTTTTGATACAAAAGAGTTAGTATCAGTTTCATATTTTGGTACAAGGCCAGCAATTTTGAGAGAGGGGGCTTGTTGATTATATTGACTCCAGTGCTCAACTAGTACTTATTTGATCGCCCCCCCCCCCCCCCCCCGAAAGGACAAAAGCCAAAGTTGACTTTGGCAGAATTTGAACTCAGAACATAAAGTTGGATGAAAGACTTCTGAACATTTTGCCTGGCATGCTAATGATCCTGCCTGCTCGTTACCTTCAAAATATAAATTAGTAAATAAAAGAGTTCAATATTAAAGGGACTTTTGTATCGCCCTGTATAAATAGGAGAGCTATGGAGAACCTTTTTTTGAGAAGTGGGCCACATGAGACATGGCTTATCATCAGGTTGGCTACATTCAAGGTAATTTTTTCATTAGGCATGCCATTCACAAAATCCTACAAGCAACATGTGGCCTACAGGCAACATGTGGCCTACAGGCAACATGTGGTCTACAGGCAACATGTGGCCTACAGGCAACATGCAGCCCATGGGCTGCAGTTTGCTCATCGTTGATCTTGGATTATATTATAGAATATCTAATGACTTAAGGTCCATCCTTTTTACATGAGATTTCAAGGAGAATTGGCTGCTGTTTCTAGCAATTTAAAAAGAAAGTAAAAAACAGGAAGGACAGAACATGTTGGCTAATTTACTCCTGTCTGTTGTTATGTCTGATGTAATATGATATGGTCATGGTAGGAAGTCTTATTGATTACATGTCTGCTTACTTGGTTGACCTGGAACTAAACACCACCCCTGGTAGGTATCACTGTGATCACTCAGCCAGCTAGACATAACAGCTAAATCTCCTTCAAATCATACTTAACCATCTTTGGAGAAAAGAAAAAAAGATACATCCATAATCAACATTAACTTATAGGGACCCCTAATGGTTATATGGACCCCGGTTGAGAACCCCTGGCCTTGACGCTGCAGGCTTCTCTTCCCAGCTTGAGCCAGCAAGGCCGGACGGAATGACGATTTTCTCATTCCATATTGGTTGGCCCTTCGTCTGAGATGCCATGTGCTGTGACACCACCACCTCCAACAGCATCTTGGTGTGTTCAGCACCTCAACCTCAAGCACATTAAGACTAACACTTTGGAAAGTGAAGAATAAAATCATTGCCAGAGTCCATCATCCAGTGGCACCCACAGCAGTTTATTGGTTGAGGGGACAGCATCCCTCTCTAGGCACCTCTTACCTCATCATCATTTAACATCTGTTTTCCATGCTGGCATGGGTTGGATGGTTTGACTGGAGCTGGTAAGCTAGAGAGCTACACCAGGCTCCAGTTGTCTGATTTGGCATGGTTTCTACAGCTGGATACCCTTCCTAAAGCCACCCACTCCAAGAGTGTAGTGGATGCTTTTCAACCTTTTTGCTGGAGCCGAACCCCAAGGAAACATTCCACTGGCTCGAGGAACCCCAGTGCAATAATTTAATAGTCTTAAGCACACATATCTGCACAGGAGAATTAAAAATTACTGCCGATTTTAGCAGTTTTGTAACTTCTTGCGGAACCCCTGGACTGTACTGGCGGAACCCTAAGGTTCCACGGAACCCTGGTTGAAAACCACTGGTGTAGTGGATGCTTTTTACGTACCCCCAGCATCAACCCCAACTATGACCTCACTTGCCTTGACAGCTTTTCTGAAGCATGGTATATCGCCAAAGGTCTCAGTCCTTTGTCACTGCCTCTGTGAGTCCTAAATTTCGAAAGGTGCTTTTTACATGCCACTGGCACGGATGCCACTTACACGACCCTGGCATCAGCCACAACTATGATTTCACTTGGCTTGAGGGGTCTTCTCAAGCAGGACATATCACCCAACATTCAAAGGGTGCTTTTTATGTGGCATAGGTGCAAGTTACACAACACTAGCATCAGCCATGACTACGATTTCGTTTCAGTTTGCAATGTCTAACAATTGTACAAGAAATAGAATGGACAGTGGAGCGAGTGCAGCGGACCCTGACTGTGAAACCGTCCTCTGCTGTTTGTGATTGCATGTCAGAGGTGCAATATGGTCTTTAACTATGTGGACACATAGTACCTACTTCTTTACTACCCACAAGGGGCTAAACACAGAGAGGACAAACAAGGACAGACAAACGGATTAAGTCGATTACATTAACCCCAGTGCATAACTGGTACTTAATTTATTGACCCCGAAAGGATGAAAGGCAAAGTCGACCTCGGTGGAATTTGAACTCAGAACATAGTGGCAGACGAAGTACTGCTAAGCATTTCGCCCAGCGTGCTAACGTTTCTGCCAGCTCACCGCCGTCTTTGTACCATTGGGATGTTGGATCTGTGGTTGACTGCTTCTATGCTACAGGCTGACTGGAGAACTACACACACACATACTACTACTACTACTACAACCACATCAGCACCACCATCATCAGAATTGAACTCAGAACATAATGGCAGATGTAATGCCACTGCATTTTGTCTAGCATGTTAATGATTCGGCAAACCTGCTGCCTTATATATAAAAATGATAACAATAATAATAATTGTTCTTCTTTCTCTCACATGACTCTTTCCTACTCATCTCACCCCTTTCTCATAAATCTGTCTAAATGGTTGTGTGTGTCTGTGTGTTTATGTCCATAAATGTATGTCTTAGAACGGTGATGAGCTGGGAGAATCGTTAGCATGCTGGGTGAAATGCTTAGCAGTATTTCATCTGCCGCTACGTTCTGAGTTCAAATTCCGCCGAGGTCGACTTTGCCTTTCATCCTTTCAGGGTCGATTAAATAAATACCAGTTATGCACTGGGGTCGATATAATCGACGTAATCCATTTGTCTGTCCTTGTTTGTCCTTTCTGTGTTTAGCCCCGAGTGGGTAGTAAAGAAATAGGTATTTCGTCTGCCATTACATTCCAAGTTCAAATTCCATCGAGGTCAACTTTGCCTTTCATCCTTATGGGGTCGATTAAATGAGTACCAGTCATGCAGTGGGGTCACTGTAATTAATCCCTTTGTCTTTGTTTGTCCCCTCTATGTTTAGCCCCCCCCCCATCCCCATTGGCAATAAAGAAATAATAATAATAATTCTTTCTTCTATAGGCACAAGGCCAGAAATTTGGGGGAGGGGAAGTTGATCACCTTCAACCCCAGTACATAACCGGTACTTATTTTATCGACCCTGAAAGGATGAAAGGTAAAGTCAGCCTTAGCGGAATTTGAACACTAGGCGCAGGAGTGGCTGTGTGGTAAGTAGCTTGCTAACCAACCACATGGTTCCGGGTTCAGTCCCGCTGCTTGGCATCTTGGGCAAGTGTCTTCTGCTATAGCTCCAGGCCGACCAATGCCTTGTGAGTGGATTTGGTAGATGGAAACTGAAAGAAACCCGTCATATATATGTATATATATCTATATGTATGTGTGTATGTGTTTGTGTGTCTGTGTTTGTCCCCCTAGCATTGCTTGACAACCGATGCTGGTGCGTTTATGTCCCCGTCACTTAGCGGTTCGGCAAAAGAGACCGATAGAATAAGTACTGGGCTTACAAAGAATAAGTCCCGGGGTCGATTTGCTCGACTAAAGGTGGTGCTCCAGCATGGCCGCAGTCAAAATGACTGAAACAAATAAAAGAATAAAAGAAAAAAAAAACTTACCTTAAAGATTGATGAAATGTTGCTAAGCATGTTTTTGTCTGGCTTGCTAAATGATTTCAGATTTTGGCACAAGGCCAGCAACTTCGGAGGTGGGGGCGGGGGTAAATTGATTACATAGATCCCAGTATTTTGCTGGTACTTATTCTATCAAGCCCGGAAAGATGAAAGGCAAAGTCATCCTCGGCGGAATTTGAACTCAGAACATTGTGATAATTGAAATACCACCTTAATCATTTTGCCAGCTCACCACCTTAATCATCATCATCATCATTTTACGTCCGCTTTCCATGCTGGCATGGGTTGGACGATTTGACTGAGGTTTGGCGAACCAGACTCCAATCTGGTCTGGCAGAGTTTCTACAGCTGGATGCCCTTCCTAACGCCAACCACTCCGAGAGTGTAGTAAAATAATAATAACAATCTTTTACACCATAGGCACAAGGCCTGAAATTTGAGAGTAGGGGCCTAGTTGATTACTTCAACCCCAGTGTTTCACTGGTACTTAATTTATCGACCCCAAAAAGATGAAATTTTGATCTCAGAACATAGCAATAAATGAAATGCCAGTCAGTATTTTGCCCACTGTGCTCATAATTCTGCCAGCTCACCACATAGCAACAACAACAACAACAACAATAATAATAATAATAATAATAATAATCTCATGGCTTCTGATCTTAACTGATTGGAAGTGTTATCATGTACATTTTTTTTGTCTTCGTATAAAAGATGGGCTACAGCAAATATTCTGCTCAATACCACAGATTTGCTTGTCAGTTGTTTGACCTTAACCAGTTGAGCATGTCCCTTAGTGGCTGACGATATGTCCATCTCTGATCACGAGCAGAAGTAGTGGGGGAGCATCAAAACCATGTGTTGAGAGGGATTCTTGGAGGTTTGGATAATTCACCTTTGGAAACATGGGTGTTTCGTTCAACATCCTTAAACAACCCTTATTCAGGGACCTTTTGAGTGAGATGGATTACTTGACCTGAAGAAAATTCTAACTGGGCCTCACCTGCAAGGTCATGCGCTGTTTATCTTGATATGAGATCACCATGTCGCACACATATGGTTGTGATGCATGTGCCTAGTGTACCCTTTTCAGACGGGTAGTCATGATGGGTATTTTGGGCTTCGTATATTTGTACCCCAGTGTCACTTTGATGGCATGCTCTGCTCTCTCACTGATAGAACTGTTGGTTGGTTGGTTGATTTCCCCAGTCATGCTTCACATCATGTAGAGAGAGTAAAAGAGAGTCGGTTAACATAAGAGGAACATCTTATAACTTTCTGATAAATACGTATTGTTACATCAAGTTTTACAGAGATAGGTTTTCAATGGAGTAGATTGCAATTAAGTTGATAAATTTGGGGGAAATAATAACATGTTTACTGCAAATGTACAAATGAAAAATTTGTTTTAATTTTGTTGAAGGTAACGAATATTTTTTTTTTTCTTTTGAAAATTGGTTTTCCTTTCATTTTATAGAAAGTACCAAGAAATTTGATAAGTGAAATTATATACATATCACTCAATCTCTCCCTCTTTCTCTCTCCCTCTCTCACAGACAACATGAAAACATGTATATATATATATATTTATATATATATATATATATATATATATATATATATATATATACACACATATACATATATATGTATATATACACATACATATATATATCCATACACACACACATAAGTATGCATATGTTTCTCTCCGTGTTTCTTTTCTGTGTATCTTTCTGTCGAAGAGCATAGGCTCGAAACGTAAAAGACTTTTTCTATTTCTATTCCTGAGTGCCATACTAATACAATTGTTTGTTTGTATTCCACCTGCCTTCGTCTTTTGTTTATTTTCATAAAGCTTCCCATTATATATATATATACATATATATATATATATATATATATATATATATATATATATATATATATATGTACACACACATGTATACACACACACACACACTGTATATTCTGTACTTTGACTTTTCAGTCTGTCATTTTACTATTGTTCACCTCCCTCTCACCTCTACTTTCACAAGACTCTTTTCCACCCCTTTCCCATCTCACCCCTTTCCCATCTATAAATTTGTCTAAATAGTGTGTGTTTGTGTGTGTGTATGTCTGCACTTTTATGTTTTAGAATCTGTGTATTTGACAGTATGAATGTGTGTGTGAGTGTGTATTAGTATGTTTATAGGTGTGCACATGCTTATGTGTGTGTGCAGGGAGGGGAGATGTTGTATAGCCCCGGGCCAGTCCTTTTCAAGCAGAGTTATGATCAAGCTGGGTTCATGGAATACAGGGCCACATTGTGTGATTTCAAAGAGATTTGTTTGCTATTTCTAGTAAACTAGCAGCATAGACACTCCCTTGCTGACTTGTGTGTGTGTGTGGCATTAGTATGTGTGTGATCATGTGTCTGTGTGTATGTGGATGAGGGGCTGTGATCGTCATGTCTGTACTTTCGTGTTTTATGCCCATAGGCACAGGTATGGCTGTGAGGTGAAGACGTTTGCTTGGCAGTCACCTGGAGGAAATGCAATTTAAATGAACAAATCAATAAATCAAAATTGCTGAATGATAGTTTCCAATAGGCCAATCACTGGTTTCTATCTATATATCTGTCTGTCTCTTTATTGGCCACACAAGGCTGAACACAGAACGGCCAAAAGTAGAGCTTTTCTTTTTAGGAGGAAGAAGAGAAGAAAAAAAAAGAAAGAAAAAAGGGGGTTGAATCCCTTTTGATAGGAATTCTACCCACTTTGTCTTTTGTCCTTTCTGCGTTCAGCCGTATGTGGCCAATGAAGAAACATATCCATCCATCCATCCATCATCATCATCATCATCATTGTTCGACCGTGGTTGAGACAATGGAATTTACCATGCTACGCCAGACTTCACGGTCCATCATAGCATTACGGAGGTCCTGTTGCTGGATGCCTGTATCCCTGGAGATTACATCAGGGTAGGAGAGTGTGCGCCCTCTGGTATTGCGAGTAGATGGCTTCCAGAGGAGAAGAGTAGAAATTACCTCTTTTTCAGCTCTACAACAATGTCCAGCAAACTGGACTCTCCTACCTTTCACAAGAGATGACACAGGTGGTAGTTTCCCATATATTTGCATTTTGGTTGGATGGCGCTTCCACGAGAGATTTTGAGCTCTCATAAGGAGGCGAGTGTAGGTTCCATCCAACCGCCTCTCAAGCTTCTTTGATAACGTCCAGGTTTCTGAGCCATAGAGTAGAATTGGTTCGACTGTGGCTTTGAAGATTTCAAGTTTGAAGTCTCTACTTAGATTTGATGACCAGATCTTATGCATGTCATTACAGGCTGACCATATGTATGTATACATACATACATACATACATACATACACTGTAATGCCTCAATATACGAGTTAATTTGTTCCCAGAGACCACTCGTAAAGCAAAGGCTCATAAAAGCAGAGCAATAATTTCTCATAGTAGCAATGAAATTTTATGATACTTTTGGGGTATCTTCTTCTTCCATTATAAATTATTCTGTTGATTCAAGAAGCTGGAACTACAAAGAATGAAGTTCTCAGGTGGAGTAAATTCAACAACCGTTTATTCACAGGTGCTTCGTACAAGGGATTTGCTTTCAGTAACCATCTTCACAGCAGTGCGTAGTTAGCCTTCTCTCCCATACACGGGGGGTTCAATAGCCTCTGGAGACAATGCTGTGGTATCACAATGGGACAAAGTCTGCTGTGAGCTCCTGGCTTCAAAGTCTTGCTTGGCGTCAGTGTGAGAAGAATGAGAGGGAAAATGTTGTGTTTTCCTTAAATAATGGTTGCAGGCGAGATCTCGCTGTTTCAAAATGGTGCTGGCTTCTTTGTGCTTCCCTACACTGTCATTTAATCTGTCACTGCGTAGATGTCTCAGAGCCAGTGTTGCCACATGTTGCCACATTGTCACACACACACACAAAATGGCTCTCTTTTATCTCTTTTACTTGTTTCAGTCATTTGACTGCGGCCATGCTGGAGCACTGCCTTTAGTCGAGCAAATCGACCCCGGGACTTATTCTTTGTAAGCCCAGTACTTATTCTATCGGTCTCTTTTGCCGAACCGCTAAGTGACGGGGACGTAAACACACCAGCATCGGTTGTCAAGCAATGCTAGGGGGACAAACACAGACACACAAACACACACACATACATATATATACATGCACATATATACAACAGGCTTCTTTCAGTTTCCGTCTACCAAATCCACTCACAAGGCATTGGTCGGCCCGGGGCTATAGCAGAAGACACTTGCCCAAGATACCACGCAGTGGGACTGAACCCAGAACCATGTGGTTAGTAAGCAAGCTACTTACCACACAGCCACTCCTGCGCCTATTTAACCTTTTTATGTTAATTATAAAATAAAACTCGTAAACCCAGGTCTCATAAAGTGAAGTATTATTGTTTATGCCAGTGGCATGCAAAAAGCACCAACCAACTGTGGCTAATGCCAGCCTCCCCTGGCACATAAAAAGCACCCACTACACTCACAGAGTGGTTGGCATTAGGAAGGGCATCCAGCTGTAGAAACACTGCCAGATCAGACTGGAGCCTGGTGCTGCTTCCTGGCTTCCCAGACCCTGGTCGAACCATACAACTCATGCTAGCATGGAAAACGGACATTAAACGATGATGATGATGATGATGATGATGATGATACAGCATTTCTGATGAGAAGGGAATATTTAACTTAATATATGACTATCTTAAAGTATTCCTTTGATAAAATACTTCTTATTTTTTTACTGATTTTCTCGGTTAATGTGTTGTGGCAAAAGATACAAACATTTGCATATGCTCACCCACCCACCATCTTATAAATTCCACTCACAAAGTATTGGTCTACAACACTGCTGTGTAATGGGATTGAAATCACAATCACATGGTTATGAAGTACACATCTCACACATACAGTCAGGCTTAATATATATATGTGTGTGTGTGTGTTTGCGCAGATGATGAATATTGGGAAGTTGGAAAATTCTTCTATTTATCATTGCTAAAGCTCACCTGCATAGCCTCCTTCTTTCACCTGCACAGCCTCCTTCTTTCACCTGCACGGCCTCCTTCTTTCACCTGCATGGCCTCCCTCTCTCACCTGCATGGCCTCCTTCTTTCACCTGCACAGCCTCCTTCTTTCACCTGCACAGCCTCCTTCTTTCACCTGCACAGCCTCCTTCTTTCACCTGCACAGCCTCCTTCTTTCACCTGCACAGCCTCCTGCTTTCACCTGCACGGCCTCCTTCTTTCACCTGCACGGCCTCCTTCTTTCACCTGCATGGCCTCCCTCTCTCACCTGCATGGCCTCCTTCTTTCACCTGCACAGCCTCCTTCTTTCACCTGCACGGCCTCCTTCTTTCACCTGCACGGCCTCCTTCTTTCACCTGCACGGCCTCCTTCTTTCACCTGCACGGCCTCCTTCTTTCACCTGCACGGCCTCCCTCTTTCACCTGCACAGCCTCCTTCTTTCACCTGCACAGCCTCCTTCTTTCACCTGCACGGCCTCCTTCTTTCACCTGCACAGCCTCCTTCTTTCACCTGCACAGCCTCCTTCTTTCACCTGCACGGCCTCCTTCTTTCACCTGCACAGCCTCCTTCTTTCACCTGCACAGCCTCCTTCTTTCACCTGCACGGCCTCCTTCTTTCACCTGCACGGCCTCCTTCTTTCACCTGCACAGCCTCCTTCTTTCACCTGCACAGCCTCCTTCTTTCACCTGCACGGCCTCCTTCTTTCACCTGCACAGCCTCCTTCTTTCACCTGCACGGCCTCCTTCTTTCACCTGCATGGCCTCCCTCTCTCACCTGCATGGCCTCCTTCTTTCACCTGTATGGCCTCCTTCTTTCACCTGTATGGCCTCCTTCTTTCACCTATATGGCCTCCTTCTTTCACCTGCACAGCCTCCTTCTTTCACCTGCATGGCCTCCCTCTCTCACCTGCATGGCCTCCTTCTTTCACCTGCATGGCCTCCCTCTCTCACCTGCACGGCCTCCTTCTTTCACCTGTATGGCCTCCTTCTTTCACCTGTATGGCCTCCTTCTTTCACCTGTATGGCCTCCTTCTTTCACCTGCACAGCCTCCTTCTTTCACCTGCATGGCCTCCCTCTCTCACCTGCATGGCCTCCTTCTTTCACCTGCACGGCGTCCCTCTCTCACTTTATCTGACGAGTATGTCTAGTGACCATTAGTTCAATAGTTTAAGCCTTCAACAGTGGACATCATCAATGGATGTTTCATTAGAGAAAAGCAGGCTTCATCACTTGATGTTTCAACTCTTTTATGTGGATGCAGCCACCTTCAGATACCCGAGGGTCTGCTTCATTGAAATATGCCTAAATGTAATTAACACTTATCAATAGAAGAAATCAAGTCACAAATGCAAAATTGATGGTGATGAAGTTTTTTCTGACTCTCTGTCATCAGATGAGTTTGATGATGATGATGACAATGTTTTGGATTGCTAAGAAGAAAGTGATGCTTCAATTAGTTCTGGATAGAAAAGTGCAATGGTTTTTGTTTTTTTTTCTCAATTTGTACATTTGTTATAGGCGTAGGAGTGGCTGTGTGGTAAGTAGCTTTCTTACCAACCACATGGTTCTGGGTTCAGTCCCACTGCATGGCACCATCGGCAAGTGTCTTCTACTATAGCCCCGGGCCGACCAAAGCCTTGTGAGTGGATTTGGTAGACGGAAACTGAAAGAAGCCCGTCATATATATGTTTGTGTGTGTGTATGTTTGTGTCTGTGTTTGTCCCCCCAAGATCGCTTGACAACCGATGCTGGTATGTTTACGTCCCCGTAACTTAGCGGTTCAGCTTATGAGACTGATAGAATAACTACTAGGCTTACAAAGAATAAGTCCTGGGGTCGATTTGCTTGACTAAAGGTGGTGCTGCAGCATGGCCGCAGTCAAATGACTGAAACAAGTAAAAGAATATAAGAAAGAAAGAATTATTTGACCTGAACAAGAAAGCCCGAATGAATTCCTCTTCCAATGTGTCTTTTCTTAGTGGCTTCATTTTTATAATCTCTAGAAGAGAGTTATTGTATCATTTTAATTATTCTTGTACTTATCTAAAGTGAAAATACTAATCGTTATATTGTTATATTTTGGGATAGTCATCTTTTATTATTTTTTTCTTGACTTGCCAAATAAACAACACACACACACACACACCATATATCCGTTCTTCACTTGTTTATTACTATTTTATCTTCTGTCCATTGTCTGGAAATCTTTCGTCACACGTCCACGACCCCTTCAGTGACTCTTCCATCCACACTTCATCCTGTTCTGTCGAATCCATTCTGTCGCTGAAGTGGTTACAGATGTGTGACGGAAGATTCCCAGAAAATGGACAATAATCAAGAACAAATATATAGTGTGTGTGTTTATTTGACAAAAAACAACAAAAAAGAAAAGATAACAACGACCATCCTGAAATCTAACAAAATCTGTTTCAACGAACGATTTCACATCAGGAATCTTGCAAAACAAATTCATAAATGTAATAAAAGCTATCCTTAAGAAAAAAATGTTAGTTTTTGGTTTGTTGTCCGTTTGGCACAAGGGTTCATGCAACCCTTTCTTGCTGTTAAGCAAATTGATTGGAAGTTAAATCTTCTCCCCTTTTTTCAGTGCCTCAATTCCATTGTCCTCATGTCCAACTGCTTGACCCCAAAGAATAAAAGGCTAAGCTGACCCTAGCAAGATCTGAACTCAGTATATAAAGAAAGAATGGCAGCTAATCCCACAAAACATTTTCTCAGACATTCAAGCAGTTCTGCCAGTCCAACATGTCGGTCTATTTCAGCCGTGTCAGCCATGGTAATGAGGTGACCATCATTCATTGCCAAGCTAGTCTGTAAGTTCTGCTGTTGATATAATTGACCATATCCCACTCTCAAATTTACATCTTTGGTCATATCCAGCCTGAATATTCTACCCGTTTTACGTCCAAGCTAGTCAGATCTGGACTCTCACACCTACCCTACAATGTCATTTTAAAAATAAACAGTCACATCATTGAAATCTGCAAGCTATGATTAATTGAAAACAATGTGAATTAATATTAAATTTGTTGGAGTAATTTGATTACTAAAGCGTTAAACCTTGTGATTCTGTTTTCTAATATTAGTTTAAAAGTTTGGCACAAGACCAGCAGTTTCAGTGGGGGGAGGGGGTAAGTTGAATACATCAACCCCAGTACTAAACTAGTACTTACTTTGTTGACCCCACAAAGGATGAAAAGGCAAAGTTGACCTAGGTGGAATTTGAACTCAGAACATGAAGAATGCCACTCAGTATTGTGCCTGGTGCACAAACCACTCTGCCATCTGGCTGCTCTAGTTGGCCTTAGCACTAATATTATCCTGTTAAGTTTCTACTCTGCTCTCAGATGCACTGCAATGATCCTGACCTGTGTGTAACATTATCTGTGCAACATGTAGAATTGTGTTTCTATCCATCTCCACTTATCTACTCCAGCGTTTGGGCTCATTCATCATCATCATCATCATCATCGTTTAACGTCTGTTGTCCATGTTGGCATGGGTTAGACTCTTTGACCAAGGCTGGTAGGTTGAGGGGGCTGCACCAGACTCCAGTCTGATTTGGCATGGTTTCTACAGTTGGATGCCCTTCCTAATGCCAACCACTCCGAGAGTGTAATGGGTGCTCTTGTGCGCCTCTGGCACAGGTGCCAGTTACGTGACACCGGCATCAGCTACATTGCCTTGATGCAATGCCTGTGTTGTGTGTGGCATTTCTGCAAGCTATATATTGTTGACTTGTAGGCACACGGTATTTTGTTATGCTACAAAGTATATGAAACGTTTTCATAAATCGATAGCATGTTCTCCTGTGTTAGCAGTGCACCTAAATCCCTCGTTAATGCCCTCTCTACAGTTTTAGTTTTGGAATTAAAGCCAGCACAATGTTTACGTTCCAGCTTCCAGGAATCATCATCATCATCGTTTAACATCCGTTCTCCATGCCAGCATGGGTTGGACGGTTCGACCGTCTGATCTGGCAGTGTTTCTACAGCTGGATGCCCTTCCTAACGCCAACCACTCCGTGTAGTGGGTGCTTTTTACGTGCCACCTGCACAGGTGCCAGGCGAGGCTGGCAAATGGCCACGATAGGATTGGTGCATTTTACATGCCACCGGCACGGAAGCCAGTCGAGGCGGCGTTGGCATTGGCCACGATTCGGATGGTGCTTTTTACGTGCCTTAATATATAAATTTGTATGTCTAATAACATTATTCGACTCGATGGAGTGGCTATTTAAGCAATGAGTTCGCAGATGATTATTAATGGGTTGGATGGGTGCTGATGAGGGAGCGGAATCTCCCGAAATGTGTCTCTACGCCCATTACTCATTTTGACATCTTTGATCTCATTGTTTGTTTACATCTGACATCTTGGATATGAAGTGTCATAACAGGATCAGTGCTGGCTTTAGAAAGTCTGTAGAGATGACCATAACACTTCATATTGTGTAGAATATAAACAGGAGGTGATTGTGTAGCATATGATTTGAATGAATCCTGTCATTAACTGGGGATGCCGTTGAAGAGTTTGTGTAAGAGTTAAGTATTCTCGTGTCGGGCACCAGAGCAGTAGTTCTATGTAATCCATAGATAAAAAAATATCTTATCTATGGATCCCCTTGATTCTTATTTCACATGGGTGCACTCCTTGTTAGCCATTCAGTATTTAAAATCTAGTTTTATAGATGCTTCTTTCCATTTTGTAGAACTACGTAAAACGTTATAGAAAGAAACCTTGCTCTTTCTTGCACTAAATACGCCTGAAGCAAAAATTTTTCGTAAACCCTTACAATACTATTGTGGATCCCCAATTTATTATTTTGCTTGTGTTGAGCCCCCCATCTGGACCCTGACTGTAAAGTCTCCTGTGTGTAAGTCTCAAGGCTGGAATCTTTGTAATGGAGGGTGGTTGGAGAGATGCTGTATGTAGTGACTGTGTGGCCTGATGTATTGGGAAAAAAGAGGAGCTGGATGGAAGATGGTTGCGAGTGATGAGAGAGAAGGGGAGGAAGGAGTGAGAGAAAGAAGAGTAGAAAGAAAGGAAGATTAGGAAAAGAGAAGGAAGGGCATACAAGTGAGAGGGAGGGAAAGAGAAAGAAATAGAGAAGTGGGAGGAGGTAAACCACAAGCAAAATAGAAATTGGAAGAGAGACTATCACTGTGATGGAGTTGAGTGAGAACAAAGAGGTGGGGGTGGGTGGGGGGGGCGGTTGAATGGCAATAATCCAGCAAAGGAAAGAAGTGGTAGGTGGTGGTGGTGGTGGTGGTGGTGGTGGCTGCAGACACAAGGAGTGAGAGAGAAAAGAGTTTAAAGGAGAAAGATCGATGACAAATCCAAGCCTGCAGTATGTGTAAATATATTGGGATGGTTGCATGTCTATGAATAACCCTTCCCCCCCCCCATCCTTAAGCTGGTTGCAGTGGGATCAGAGAATATACGTAGGGGCTCTTGTTTGGGATTGTTGTTTTTTCTGTATTGATTAGTTGGGTAGGGAAGGGTAGAGCCCTTGATTCCCTTTTTTTCTCAGAGCCTTTGAGATGGATGGAAGGAGGGGAGGAAATTATCCTCAAACCAAAGTCTAGGCCTGAATTCTTGCAGCAGTGGGAGTTACAAGGTGCATTCCTTTGCGTGTTTCAGTCACTTGACTGCGGCCATGCTGGAGCACTGCTTTAAAGGGTTTCAGTTGAAGAAATCGACACCAGGACTTATACTCTGTAAGCCTAGTACTTATTCTATTGGTCTCTTTTGACAGAACTACTAAGTTATTGGATGTAAACAGACCAACACCAGTTGCCAAGCAATGGCAGTGAGACACAGATACACACACACAAATGTGTATGTGTGCGTCTATGTGTGTGTGTATATGTGTGTGTATATATATGTATGTATATATGTGGGTATATATATATATATGTGTGTATATATATGTGTGTGTGTGTATGTATTTATATATGTGTGTGTGTGTATATATGTGGGTATATATATATGTGTGTAATATATGTGTGTGTGTGTGTATGTATTTATATATGTGGTGTGTGTGTATGTATGTATATATATATATATGTATATATATATATATATATATATATATATATATATATATATACACACACACACGTGTGTATATATTTATATTATATATATATATATATATATACACGTGTGTATATATTTATATATATATATTTACATATATATATATGTGTGTATATATGTATATATATATATATATATATATATATATATATATATGATGAGCTTCTTCCAGTTTCTGTCTACCAAATCTACTCCCTTTAGGCTTTGGTCGGCCCAAGATGCTCTGCAGTGGAACTGAACCTGGAATTTTGGGAAGCAAGCTTCTTACCACACAGTCCAGAAGTTTTAAGACTTTTTCCAGAGAGACATTTATTAATTTCAAAAATGTATAAAGCCTTAATCTCCTTTAAAGTAGGGTCCTCTGACTTCAGTGCAATTGTTATAGCACTCCAGCCATTGTGTGAAGGCCCCATGGAAGTCCTTCAAAGTGAAGGTGTTCAGGTTCTTGTCACAGCCTCCTTCATCCTGGGGAAACAACCAAAAGTATCAAGGAATAAGGTCTGGACTGAAGGTAGGGTGCTGGACCATTTTGATGCCATTCCCTGTCATGTAGTTGGTTACCAGGATGGAATTGTGGACTGCTGCACTGTTCTGGTGCCATTGACCCAGACTCTGGTCTTCTGCTACAAAATCTCTTCCTAAACCATCTTAAAACCATCTGGCCACAGAGAACCTAGTGGATTAAGGCGGTGAGCTGGCAGAACCGTTAGCACGCCGGGCGAAATGCGTAGCTGTATTTCGTCTGCCGTTACATTCTGAGTTCAAATTCCGCCGAGGTCGACTTTGCCTTTCATCCTTTCGGGATCAATAAATTAAGTACCAGTTACGCACTGGGATTGATGCAATCTACTTAATCCATTTGACTGTCCTTGTTTGTCCCCTTTGTATTTAGCCCCTTGTGGGTAGTAAAGAAATAGGTATTTCATCTGTCTACGATGTGAGTTCAAATTCTGCCGCGGCCGACTTTGCCTTTCATCCTTTTGGGATCAATAAATTAAGTACCAGTTATGCACTGGGGTCGATGTAATTGACTTAATCTGTTTGTCTGTCCTTATTTGTCCCCTCTACATTTAGCCCCTTGTGGTCAATAAAGAAATAGGAACCTAGTGGATATATTGATACCCTTGTTGTTGAAAAGTGGGATCATCACGAGCTTCTCACTGGACTTGCTTTGTCTGGACTGTTGGTGCCAGTGGAAAACAGAATTCCCGGTTCATACAAGTTCATCCTTAAGCAGTCCGAAGCATTTCATAAGTGTCTGCAGGGTTTTTGATCCATTTAAAACAAATCTTTAATGCTTTGTGAGCTTCCAACTTGTCTCCATCTTCCGATTGCATTCTGCAAACTTGTCTGCTGTGACAGGCAGCATCTCCTCCTTCAGTCTGGAATGAGAAAAGTTGGCAGGTCAGCTTATTAGATGTGCAGTTAGGATAGACTAGAATTATAATAATCTAGGATAGTTATGACTGATTCTCCGATAAAAAAAAAAAGAAAAAATCTCAAAACTTCTGGAATGCACTGTGTAACTGGATTAAAGCCACTGAAGGACCTGGTCAGTGGCTTGGCTCTACTACCCAACAACTTGGAATGCTTCCCAACCACATGGTTCTGGTTTCAGTTCCACTGTGTAGCATCTTGGGTGTCTTCTGCTATAGCCTCAGGGGCTTGTGAGTGGGAATCGAAACCGCAATTCTACGACCGCGAGTCCGCTGCCCTAACCATTGGGCCATTGCACCTCCACAACTAAAGCAGAACAAATAGTATCATTTCACAAGGGTTTTTCATTTGAAAGCATGGGTTTTGCTAGTTTTTCTCTCTGATGTTTGCTACTTTTGATGACCTGCACAACACACCACCATGATTTTGGTGATGTGTTGTGTTTGTTTCCAGAGTTGAGATTTTGTTGCTATTTCTAGCACAAAGGACTGATCCATTGTTGGCACTTAATCTTATTTCCTGAAGTATAAGGTTGTTGGTTTCAGGACTTCAAACCAGTCACTCAGTAGTTTGTTGCATTTTCTTATAGCCAGATTGACAAGGGATAGTCTACACCAGTGCTTTTCAAACTTTTGCTGGAGCGGAACCCCCAAGGAAACATTCCACTGGAATGAGGAACCCCTGTGCAATAATTTAATAGTCTTATGCACACATATCTGCACAGGAGAATTAAAAATTACTGCCGATTTTAGCAGTTTTGTAACTTCTTGCGATACCCCTGGACTGGCAGAACCCTAAGGTTCCGGGGAACCCTGGTTGAAAACCACTGGTCTACACAATTTGGGCAAAACAAATAATATTCCCCATAGATTTTTTTTTTCATTTGAAAACCTAACTTTTGCTCGTTTCTCTGCCTCTGATGTTTACTTCTTTTGCTGACATCCATAACACACCACCACAACGACCTTCAGCAGGGTTTCTGTCCAGATTTGAGATTGTGCTGTTATTTCTAGCATA
>NC_043026.1:3198357-3213357 GCF_006345805.1 Octopus sinensis
CCACCTTTAATCGAGCAACTCGACCCCGGGACTTATTCTTTGTAAGCCAAGTACTTGTTCTATCGGTCTCTTTTGCCGAACCGCTAAGTAATGGGGACATAAACACACCAGCATCGGTTGTCAAGCAATGCTAGGGGGACAAACACAAACACACATATATACATATATATATATGACGGGCTTCTTTCAGTTTCCGTCTACCAAATCCACTCACAAGGCTTTGGTTGGCCCGAGGCTATAGTAGACACTTACCCAAGGTGCCACGCAGTGGGACTGAACCCGGAACCATGCGGTTGGTAGACAAGCTACTTACCACACAGCCACTCCTGCACCTATATATATATATATATATATATATATACATATATATATATATATAACAAAACTGTCTGACGAATGGGAATGTGAAACTCCGAGTAACAGCTTTTGTTAAATTTCTGCTGTTTTTAAATAAAGTATATATATATGAAAAATGAGGTTGTTTTTGTGAAGCACTGTGAGGTATAACTTTGAAGAATGTAGCTGTGTAAAGCCAGAACAATGCGAGATGGTACAAAGTAAGCTACAAAACAATAAAAGAGAAGAAATTTTCAGAACTTGGGAAAAGCGTTGGTTGCTGAGGAGCAACAAACCATTCCAATCACTGCTTTTCGGAATGTCCTGAAATATAGAAATACAAGGCAAAACTGCAACTCTGCTCTGTTTCCTTTTCATTTTGTAGTTTATTCTCGCTTTGTTCTGACTTCTCACTACAACTACATTCTTTGAGATATGAAAGAAGGATTTGAAAATGCAATTTTAAAAGATGTTTATTCATTTGACTGGTTTCACTTTTTTAGAAAAAGAATATCAAAAGTAAAATGTAAAGCTTTGTATAAGCTTTGTTGTGTTAATTACTGGTTGCCACAAAAGTATTGAAATACATATATACATTCTTTGATAATATTAAGAAAATGTTAAAAACAGTCTACAAGAAAGTATTTAAGAAAATATTCAACAAAAAGTATTAGGAGTTCAATAAAAATCATGTTTGTTTTGTAGTATATATATATATATATATACATACACAGAAAAAGTATTAGGAGTTAATTTTCTTATTATTATCAAAGAATATATTTTAATACTTTTGTGACAACCAGTAATTAACACAACAAAGCTTTACATTTTACTTTTGATAACCTTTTTCTAAAAAAGTGAAACTGGCCTAGTGAATAACCATCTTTAAAATTGCATTTTCAAACCTTCTTTCCACTTGTGCGCTGCCTTACAACTTTACTTTGTTATATATATAGGTGCAGGAGTGGCTGTGTGGTAAGTAGCTTGCTTACCAACCACAATGTTTCGGGATCAGTCCCACTGCATGGCACCTTGGGCAAGTGTCTTCTACCATAACCATGGGCCAAATAAAGCTTTGTGAGTGGATTTGGTAGACGAAAACTGAAAGAGGCTCATGTGTGTGTTTATGTATGTATATATATATGTGTGTGTGTGTTTGTCTCCTCCCCCCCAACATTGCTTGATAACTGATGCTGGTGAATTTACATCCCCGTAACCTAGCAATTCACCAAAAGAGACTGATAGAATAAGTACTAGGCCTACAAAGAATAAGTCCTGGGGTTGATTTGCTCGACTAAAGGTGGTGCTCCAGCATGGCCACAGTCAAATGACTGAAACAAATAAAAGAATATATACTACACGTGTGTGTGTGTGTGTGTGTGTCTTTATCTTTGTCCTTTCCTCCCCCATTTCACAACCAGTGTTTGTTTGTTTATGTCCCTGCAATTTTGTGGTTTGGCGAAAGTATTCTGGGCTTCTTGCAGTTTTTGCTCTTAGGAAATCCACTCAAGGCTTTGGTCAGGCTGGAGCTTATAGTAAAAGACATTTGCCCTGGGTGTTGTACTGTGAGACCTCGGTGTTGTCGATTAAGCTTCCTAACCAGGCAGCCCTCCAACGTCCCTTTTTGAAACTACTCTTCCCACAACTGCTGCTCCCTTTCAAATGTGACTCAGTCCCCACACATCATCTTATGACTAATTTTATCCCTAAATTAGTTGATGTATGTTATTAGAATGAAATGTACTGTCCACATGAAATGACTAGGGTTAAAAGCAAAGCAGGATCATGGAAACATGAAGCATCCATGTTTTTGTTTTCAAGGAATATTCTCACCTCCTTTTGCAATTACTGGTACTCTGTCGGTTTTGGTGATGAAGGTTCCAGGTGATCCAGTCAACAGAATAGCCTACTTGTGAAATTAATGTGCAAGTGGCTGAGCACTCCACAGACACACCTGTACCTATTTCTTTACTACCCAAAAGGGGCTAAACACAGAGAGGACAAACAAGGACAGACACACGGATTAAGTCGATTACATCGACCCCAGTGCGTAACTGGTACTTATTTAATCGACCCCGAAAGGATGAAAGCCAAACTCGACCTCAGCGGATAAATTAAGTACCAGTTATGCACTGGGGTTGATGTAATCGACTTAACCCCTTTGTCTTTCCTTGTTTGTCCCCTCTATGTTTAGCCCCTTGTGGGCAATAAAGAAATAAGAAACATTAGCACACTGGGCGAAATGCTTAATGGAATTTCAACTGCCCCCCCCCCTCCAAATAAAATTGGGTGCTTTTTGCCGAGAGTAGAAAAGAATATTTATCCTCAGTTAAATGTGGGTGTTCTGTTAGAACAAATGATCCTGCATTAGAGAGAAACTCTCATATTGTCTTCAGGTGCAAAATGCACTCTTCTTTATATTGTCAAGGATGGACGTTTGACTGCTAGAGATAGCAGCTGCTCTTATACCAGCCAGGGGTGGGGATAAATATTACCTCTTGCTATTAATACTGCTTCTGTTGCTAATATATATTTTGTCAAGATTCTGTTTGACGACCAGTTCTTTGCTTTTCATCCTTCCAAGAGTTGATAAATAAAGTTAATCTGATTACAACTTGAATTCAGATTTCTAAGAGACAGAAAGGATGTTGCCAGATGCTTTACCATTTCTGCCAATCCACCTGCTTAGACGAGTATTTATTGAAGCCATGAAGGTGAAAGGCAGAGTTGGCCTACATAGGATTTGAACTCAGCCAATCCTCTAATTACTCTGCTAATTAGCTTCCACATCAGTTGAGATGCCAGTTGGCTTTCACACATAATCTCTGACACCATTTTGCAACAAAGCTTCAAAAATCTCTCCTCCAATGACTGCACCTTTTCATTCGTTTACTTCTTTCAAGCATTTGACTGCGGCCATGCTGGAGCACTGCCTTGAAGTGTTTTTTGGTCAAACAATTCAACCCCAGGACTTGTTTTTTTTTTCAAGCCTAGTACTTATTTTATTGGTCTTTCTTGCTGAACTGCTAAGTTGTGGGAATGTAAACACATCAACACTGGTTGTCTCGCAGTGATGGGAGAAGAAACACACACATATACATACATATACATACATACATACATATACATAGATACATACATAAATACATACATACATATATACATCATACATACACACACACACATACACACATACATACATACACACATACATACATACACACACACACACACAATGGGCTTTTTTCAGTTTCTATCTACCAAAGCCACTACAAGTCTTTGGTTAGCCCAAGATACCATGCTGTGGGACTGAACCTGGAACCATGTGGTAGGGAAGCAAGCTTTTTGCCTCATTTAAACCTATTTTTATAGGAATTATTTGAATGATTTCTCCTAAGTGTTGAGTTCTTTGTTAGTTTAGTTTGGCTTACTGAAGCAGAAATATCGTTATGGCAAATCTTCTGCTCAGTACCACAGGTCTGCATGTCAGTTCTTGGCCATAACCGCTTGAGCATGTCCTTTAGTGACGGACAATCTGTGCATCTCTGATGATAAACAGGAATAATAGAGGAGCATGATAGCCATGTGTTGAGAGGGATTCTTTGGGGGTTTGAATGAATGTAACAAAAGCAAATTTTGAAGGAGATATTAACCATTTTCATACTTTGTAGGGGTCAGGAAATAAGAAATAACAGTTGCTACCCAAGGACAAAAATCTCGTTGCACAGTGCAATGGCTTGAAAGCCAGCAAGTGGCTTTGCACTTTTTTCTTTTTTGTTGCAGATGCAGCATTTGTATTGATGTGTTTCACTGGGACATTCATTCTGAGCAGCAAATTGATGCCTGCTTTCGTGTGACTTGCGAGTCCGGGTCAGCTGGAAAATATCCCACCACGTAGACTGCATATTAGATTAGTTGCTAGAAAGGGTTGCATTCAGCTTGAGGCCTTCTGAGTGTCAGTGTGTTTGTGTAGGCGACCTGTGAGGAAAACATGCCCACGTTCATTGCTCTCAGAACGGGGCTGTGGGGCCAACAGTTTCTCTATTTACATTACTGCTCACTTTACATTAGTTCATGCATACTGCATACATACACATACATACATATATATATATATATATATATATGTATATACACAGATACATATATATATATATATATATATATATGTATATACACAGATACATATATATATATATATATGTATATACACAGATACATATATATATATATATGTATATACACAGATACATATATATATATATATAGTATATACACAGATACATATATATATATATATGTATATACACAGATACATATATATATATATGTATATACACAGATACATATATATATATATGTATATACACAGATACATATATATATATATATATATGTATATACACAGATACATATATATATATATATGTATATACACAGATACATATATATATATATGTATACACAGATACATATATTATATATATGTATATACACAGATACATATATATATATATATATATGTATATACACAGATACATATATATATATATATATATATATACACAGATACATATATATATATATATATGTATATACACAGATACATATATATATATATATATATGTATATACACAGATACATATATATATATATATATATGTATATACACAGATACATATATATATATATATATATGTATATACACAGATACATATATATATATATATTGTATATACACAGATACATATATATATATATATATATGTATATACACAGATACATATATAATATGTATATACACGATACATATATATATATATATATGTATATACACTATACATAATATATATATATATGTATATACACAGATACATATATATATATATGTAATACACGATACATATATATATATATATGTATACACACAGATCATATATATATATATATATATATGTATATACACAGATACATATATATATATGTATATACACAGATACCATATATAATATATATGTATGTATATACACAGATACATATATATATATATATATGTATATACACAGATACATATATATATATATATATGTATATACACAGATACATATATATATATATGTATATACACAGATACATATATATATATATATGTATATACACAGAGATACATATATATATATATATGTATACACACAGATACATATATATATATATATAAATATACACACAGATACATATATACATCGACTGGAACCCTCGTCATCACCAGTTGGCAGTGTCACTAATACACACACATATATATATATATTTTCGATATGTGACTGCATGTGTATCGTTGGCGATTTTCTTCCTCCGTCTTCCCTTCTTTGGATCTTTCCTTTTTCCATGTTTCTGACGAAGAGCTCCGCTCGAAACGTTAAACCCTCCTTCTTTCCTTCTTTCCTGAGCGTCCAATAATACTGTATTTGTTCCACGTCCTCGCATTGTTGTGTTTTCATGTTTGGATTAACTATATATATACACACATACACATATGACTACAGGGTGTGATTTAAAGAAATTTGGTAGTTATCTCTAGCAGGTGTAGCTATCCTGGAGAGATCTTCTTCGCTGGCTTACACATAGATATGACTGAAGGATGTGATTTTGAGGGCAGTTTGGCTACTATTGCTATCAGGTCTCCTCTGTTGGTTTATGACAGTTATTAACATGCAAACAAGAATGGCCACTTTAGTGCTGCCATCTACTTTTCATTTTAGATGTGGTATTCAGTGTCCCGAGCTCCAACAATGATGAAAACATTCCTTTACATCCATTCGAGTAATGTCCGTCATCTGGTCCTCCTTAAAGAGTGGAGATTCAAGTTGCACCCTTTCAACCTCATTCTCTCATCGATGACCATCTTCAGTCCAGTGGCAAGACCAGGTCAAGACGACTGGGAGACGGATGCAGTGGATGACCAACATGTCTTGCTTGCCTCATCTTGCTCTCTGCACTGCATGCTGCATTGTTGTAGCCGTCTCTTTGGAACCATGAAGGCTTCTTCTGTAGTGTCTTCAAGATTCAATCTCTTACATGCACAGGTAGGCAAGCCCTACCTGTGCTAATTAACCCATAGCTGAGACCTAACACTGGGGTCAGGTAACTTTTTTATCCAATTACCCCAAAATATATATATATATACACCGACGTTACCCCCTTGATTTGAAAGGAAGAAAATCTTAGATTCTTTGGATTCAAAAGGTTTATTGACTCTATTTCTATGGAGAATACAATTCTAAATATAAAAAGTATAAAACAAATGTGATAAAATAAATTATTATCTTCATTATGAAACAAAAGGGTTTTTCTCAAAACTTTTCCGGTTCAGGTTTTGGAGAAATGATGTTTCATTTTTGTTACAATTACATTTTGATACGAGAGCAATTTGGAGACAGTCTTCAGGGTCCAATCAATTTTGTTAAAGGGTTGACTTGAATAACTCCTTAAATCTACTTAAACAAATCAAAAACCTGTGTCAAAAAATAAGATTAAGGTGGGTAATAGACGACAGATGAATAATATCTGGTCAATCAATTGACAACACTTTTAGTTCAAAATGGTGCGACGTCTCTTAAATACATCTGTTACAGTGGACAAATGCATTGTCGTCAGAAGAAAGATTTTTTATATGGCTTTACTTATATCTAATGAATCCTCATTAACCCCAAGAAATTATGGAAACAAACAGCAGTATTTCATTGTTGTGGATGTGATACTCCAATGGCCACCAAGAAAGGTCTGCTATCTCATGGTTCAAGTCGTGCTTTGGAACAGAAGAAATAGGAGAGAAAAAGGTTGATAAAATACTGACTACCCCCTGACACCCTATCACTGCCATCTCTTGTTTTCTAGCAGTCAGGCAATGTAGAAGTCATACACACACATACGCACGCTCACATACATATGATGGTAGGTTGTGATTGGAGTTAGATTTGACTGGTATTTCTCTCAACTGTAACTACCCTGTAGAGGCCTTTTTTGTTGGCTCATGCATATACACACTCAGACACCCTCCCAGCTGGGGTAGCCAGGTATCTCCTCTACAAGATCCCTGTCCCTACCCTTCTATCATACTCTTGCCTCTCAACATCTGCTGTAAACCACTTCATGTCTGATAAGTCCAATCATCAATTCCCCCCCCCCCCCGTAATAAAATAGTTTTTAAATATAAATGATGAGATATTACAGATATATTTTCTCAGTACACTTTCCTCACAGTAAACTTTTTTCACTGTGAATTGATGGCTGTGAACTTACCTGTAACGAGGCCGCCTCTACTTGTCCCTCAATTGAGGAATCTTGTTTTGTGAGCTCATAGGTGATCCTGCCAGTAACACACAAAATCCTTGGCCCTTTAGCATTCCGTTTCCTTATCTATCCACATTGATTTGAATTTGTCCTGCATTTCTTTGTAGCTTTCAGATTTCAATGACATCAACTGTGATTGTTTATTTTGAGAATAATATTGTAGGGTAAGTGTGAGAGGCCGGATCTGGCCAGTCTGAAGATAAAACAGGAAGAATATTTTGGCTGGAATTGGCGGGTTTAAGTGCTAAAGGGTTAAGTACCGTTTGTAAAGCGGTTGGCATTAGGAAAGTCATTCAGCTTTAGAAACCTTACCTAAACAGATATTGGTGCTCAGCGCTGTTCTGTGACAAACCATTCAGTCGATGCCAGCATGCAATACAGACAAGAAATAAGGATGTTTTGGTATTAGCTATGTTTCTTTGTTTCTTTTGTTTTTTGTTTTATGAATTTCTGAGTGTTGTTGTTGTTGTTGTCGTTGCAGGGAAGAAGTTTTACAAATCATGTTCATGGTAAAAGTGAATATTCATTGACCAATCAACAAGTAAGTATTCTTCTCGTTGTTATTCCAGCCCCTCCTCGTCCATCACCACTACTTTCCCTTAGGTGCAGGTGTGGCTGTGTGGTAAGAAGCTTGCTTCACAACCACATGGTTCCTGGTTCAGTCCCACTGCGCGTCACCATGGGCAAGTGTCTTCTACTATAGCCCCGGATCAACCAAAGCCTTGTGAGTGGATCTGGTAGATGGAAACTGAAAGAAGTCCACTGTGTGTGTGTATGTGTATATATATATATATATATATATATATATATATTTGTGTGTGTGTCTTTGTGTATGTTTGTCCCCTCTGCCCACCATTGACAACCAATATTTTTGTATTTATGACCCCCGTAACTTAGCAGTTCGGCAAAAGAGTCCAATAGAATGAGTACTAGGCTTACAAAGAATAAGTCCTGGGTCAATTTCTTCAACTTAAAAAGCTCTTTAAGGCATTGCTCCAGTCATATGACTGAAACACCAGCCTAACAACACCATCTTCCCCAGACATATCACTAACACCTCACAACACAAACCCTTCTAATCAGTTGAGACCCCACTGTTTCTCAACCCTTTTTTGCCCATCTACCCCTTTGATGCATATTTTGTCTAACGAAGTTTTTCAGAAGTATCTCTCAGATGGTGTCGATTATGACTTTATCAGGAATTTAATGTAGGAAAAAACAGCAAAAAAAAACCAGGATACAGTGGCAGAGAATTCCCATGCTTTGACTTTGCTTCCTCATAAATTTCTGAAAATGAATATTTTTGAATGAAGATTCAGAGGGTGTAGATTTTGATACTGTCACCATTTTTTTGTGAAAACCTCTTTTGGAGGGGATGAGAGTTTCAGATGATCTTATACACCTTGACTTTGTTTCCTCATAGCATTCTGAAAAATGCATGTTTTTTTTTGTTCTTTTTTTTTTCTCGTAGAATTTCCTACAGTATAAATTATTTCAGAATTGTAAAGAAAAAAATGTTTTTGGAGGATAATTTACGCATGTTAACTTATATTCTCACATATTGATGAGGTTCATGTATTATCCAATATACAAAAGTTCCAATATACAAGTTCATAATTTATGTTATCCGAAAGGTATTTGTAGAACATTTCATCAAAGGTATGTATTGGGTCATCCCATAAATAATGGGGTTTCTTTATACTTCTTTTATTTTTCAAAATTAAGATAAAGTTCTTTTTTAATCTAAAATATACTCTCCTTCATTTTTTTTTTTACAATGCTCTCCCATTTATCTGGTAGACTTGCAAAGCCCCTCTTCCAAAATTCACTTGTCCCTGATGAAAATTACTCCTCCAGTTCTGTTCTAACCTCATTGACAGAATTCATATTTTTTTCTGTTAAAATGATTTTGGAGACTGCAGAATAAATGATAATCAGATGGGGCAATGTCCAGCGGATATGGTTGATGGGTCATCATTTCCCATTCAAACTGCTCCAGCTTTTGGAATGTCATCCTTGCAGTATGTGGCTGAGCATTAGACTCGGAAACTTTGTGAGGAACCCGTTAAACCAATTTGCTAATTTTCCCAATGGCACACAGGTATCGATGAATGGTTGAATGACCAAATTCAAGCTTCTCTGTTAGGTCCTCAACAGTTACAATGGGATTTTGTTCCAGCAGGGTTTGCAGGATGTCCTCATCAAACTCTACAGATTTTCTAGGATGAGGCTTGTCTTCTAGGCTTTAGTTTCCAGCTCGGAATTTCTGAAACCACCGTTGACACTGGTTTACACTTATTGTTTGATCCCCATGGACTGCATTAATATTCCTCACACTTTCCATTGAACTCAAAGCAAAATATGCTCCTTTGTCACTTCCATTACAGCTTTGAAAAAATAACTGTTGAAATCAAATTGCACTCTTCTTTCGAAGAACACAATTTGATTTTACCTGCTTTTATAAGAAGTTGATGCAGGTAATTTATCCTGTCCCCCTCATGCAATTGATAAAAACGCATTTATGGGATGACCCAATATACACAAGTGTCAGCTCCCGAATAAGTTTCCTCATAACTTCCCGAAACAGGGATATTTTTAAATGAAATGTTTTACAAATACCCTTTGGGTAGATTACTATTATGTTGGAATGTTAATGTGAAACAAACAAAAAAGAAGGAAGAAAATTGGTGGACGTGTGCACATCTACAAAATAAAACTTGAAAATTGGTGGACGTGTGCACATATACATCTACAAAATAAAACTTGAAAATTTTTTTTAAAAATGTGATTTGCAAGTGTCTGCTAATTTCCCCCTTTATTTTTTGTTGTTATTTCATATTAGATCCCTATATATTGGTATTGTACACCATCCGAAAGATATTTGTAGAAAATTTCGTGAAAAAAATATCCATTTTACTGAAAGTTATAAGAAAACTGTTGGCGAGGCACACTTGTGTAGTAATGCCGTCATTAAAAAATACGTTTTTCAGAAAATTATGACAAAAAGACGGTGTGGATTGGATGGAGAAGGGGACACGCATCTGCAGTTAAGCCTTTTCTACTTTATCGCTAGAAGCCAATTGACTGAATCAGTTGAGCGTTAGGTAAAATAAAACCTCATAGTATTTGTTCTGACACTGTGCTCTGAACTCAAAACCTGCCCAGGCCAACTTCCCTTTTTGTGTTTTCAATCTTCACAAAAATCAAAATCTAATGCAAAGTGGTGTGGACCGACGCAGCTGTAAGAGTGCCGGACCAGATATGCTTTGGCAGTATTTGCTGTGACTCTTGACGTTCCAAGTCCCAGTTTCATCTACTTGGATCGTAGACTTAACACTATAATATGACATCCTAGTTGTCATTAGGGGACCCCTTTCTGTCGCAAGCATTCGGGCCAGGCCCTTAGTTTCATGATACTCCACTCCTCTCCCTCTTTCAAGACCTGTCACCAGACTGGGGGCAGAACAGGCTCATGGTACCAGCAATTCGGGTAGTCGCCTGGGGCGCTATGTGCTAGAGCAGTGCTTTTCAAACTTTTTGCTGGAGCGGAACCCCAAGGGAACATTCCACTGGCTCGAGGAACTCCTGTGCAATAATTTAATAGTTTTATGCATACATTTATGCATACACAGGACAATTAAAAATTACTGCCAATTTTAGCAGTTTTGTAACTTCTTGCGGAACCATTGGACTGTACTGGCAGAACCCTAAGGTTCCGGGGAACCCTGGTTGAAAACCACTGTGCTAGAAAGTGCCAAGGAGGGCATGACAAAGCCACGGAAATTTCCACGACCAAAGTTCAGCTTGCCCAGGATGCCAGCAACCCTTTGGTCGGTCCTGCCTGGGGATGCTTCAGATTATTCTGGCTGGGCACCAATTTGTATTGTGGGAAGATTTTTGTAAACCGTACTTTCTGAATCTGAGGGTGCACCATCGAATAGTGAGGAACAGTGCCATCCAGTGCACCCTCTTAGCGAAGGGCATGTCGCCTCCTCCAGTCTTTTGGAGACTTTGTGAAGGGTCAGTGGCAGAAAAAAAAAAAGAAATTTAATTTTAGGGGATATCTGGTCCTTGATATCCTCTCGTTCTTTACTATGGGGTGGTGGCCAGGTGGAATTGCTTCTTTTTTTTTTTTTTTTCATGAAGAGACTGATGTGTAGGAAATGAATAAAATCTGATAAATTGATAATGCTAAATTAAAAGGGACAAGATTTAGCGGTGGGTGGAGGTATGGCAGGTAAGGTAGGTGGGGTGGTGAGATGAGACTAAATGGACAAACAGACAGACATACATGGGTGACGGTTACGAAATAACAGGATCATTCTGTGTGTGTGTGTGTGTGATTAGGAGGAGAGCACAAATGAGTCACATTCTCCCTCCACCCTTACCACTACCACCACCACCACTTTCACCGCCGTCCCCACCCCCTCTACCATTACCTCCACCCTCGCCACCGCCACCCCTCTCATGTCAACTTAACTTCCTGTGTGTGTTAGTAGAAGGGAGATAATCGTGAGTCACTCTGCTTTCAAAATGATTTCCGTATTAAGATTGTTCTATGTTGTAAGGGGGACGACGGGGGAGGGGGGAGCAGAAATAACGAATCCTATAATTACACGTCCTACTAATTACACACCTAGTTTTCTTCTATTTCTTTAATAACCTCCCAAGGAATGTCGTTTTGGCAAATTCCTTCCGTTCCTTTTCAATAGGCAAATGCAGTATGGCTTCTGTGACGGTTGCACCGAATTTTCATTGCTTCTCGCGGCACCCGTCCCCAACAAGTGTCTTCTGCTGTAGCCCTCAGCTTGGTTGATTAATTTTCTTGTGAGCGGGACATTATAGACCGAGAGTCTGGGGCAGAACCACACAATTCTTTCCTCCCCTCCACACACATGCACACACACACACACACACACACGCACACACACACACACTCCGAATTTTGTTTCTTCATAACTTTCTGAAAAATGAATATATTTTAATGAAATTTTCTACAAAGACGCAGGCGTGTTTGTGGTTAGAAGCTTGCCTCCTAACCACATGATTCCGGGTTCCATCCCACTGCTATACACCTTACTCTTTTACTTGTTTCAGTCAATTGACTGCGGCCATGCTGGAGCACTGCCTTTAATCGAGCAACTCGATCCCGGGACTTATTCTTTGTAAGCTTAGTACTTATTCTATCGGTCTCTTTTGCCGAACTGCTAAGTGACGGCGACGTAAACACACCAGCATCGGTTGTCAAGCAATGCTAGAGGGACAAACACGGACACACAAACATATACACACATACATATATATAAACATATATACGACAGGCTTCTTTCAGTTTCCGTCTACCAAATCCCCTTACAAGGCATTGGTCGGCCCGGGGCTATAGCAGAAGACACTTGCCCAAGATGCCACGCAGTGGGACTGAACCCAGAACCATGTGGTTGGTTAGCAAGCTACTTACCACACAGCCACTCCTGCGCCTAGTATTTTGGGCAAGTATTTTGTTCTAAAGCCTTGGGCTGACCTAAGTCTTGATTTGGTAGACAGAAACTAGAAACCTGTCGCATACGTATATGCGTTGTGTGTGTAAATAGTAATAATAATGATTATAATAAACCTTGGATGGAATTCATAAATATTTCAATGCATCACTACACACGTTTCCACAAATCCCGTGACCTTTAGGAAACATGCATTAGCAATGCATTAAAATATAAATTGCATCCAAGGACCATTATCATCATTATTATCAATAATATTAATATACCAATTTGGTCTTTTTGTACATACCTATTATTTAATAGCAATTATTTCGTCTTAGCTTTCACTGCTTATACAAAACACACAACATTTTTGCCTTACTGTATGGAACATTTCCTTCTCTGTCACTCTTCTTTTAAAATGCCACCCCATGGGTTACAATGGGCTTCTTTCAGTTTCCGTCTACCAAATCCACTGACAAGGCTTTGGTCTGCCGGAGGCTAGAGTAGAAGACACTTGCCCAAGGTGCAGTGGGACTGAACCTGGAACCATACAATTGGAACACAAGCTTCTTAGCACACAGCCATGCCTGCACCTATATGGATATTTTTAAATGCAATTTTCTACAAATGCATTTCAAAAGGTGTAGATTTTGATTACATCAGGGTTTTACGTGAAACAGGAAAAGTTTTTAAATGATGGGTTTGCACACCTACATACTAACATATCCTTTTATTCTTTCATTTGTTTGTCATTTGACTGGCCATGCTGGAGCACCGCCTTTAGTCGCAAAAATCGACCCCAAGACTTATTCTTTTTAAGCCTAGTACTTATTCTATCAGTCACTTCTGTCGAACTGCTAAGTTATGGCACATAAACACACCAACGTCGGTTGTCAAGCAATGGCAGGTGGGGGGGGGGACAAACACACACACACACTTATATACACGCAGACGTAGTTGTATGGTAAGTAGCTTGCTTCCCAGCCACATGGCTCCGGGTTCAGTCCCACTGCGTGGCACCTTGGGCAAGTGTCTTCTACTCAATCCACTTCCTTTTTTAATTTACACCCATTTATATTAAAATTTGCTTTCAGTTTAGCATTCTGCCTTATTATTTTTTCCTTTCCTATATGTGTGTGTGTGTGTGTACACATATCATCATCATCATTTAACATCTGCTTTCCATGCTGGCATGGGTTGGATGGTTTGACTGATTAAGGCGGCGAGCTGGCAGAAACGTTAGCACGCCGGGCGAAATGCTTAGCGGTATTTCGTCTGTCGTTACGTTCTGAGTTCACAAATTCCGCCGGGTTCGACTTGCCTTCATCCTTTCCGAGTAGATTAATAAGTACCAGTTATGCACTGGGGTCGATATAATCGACTTAATCCGTTTGTCTGTCCTTGTGTTGTCCTCTCTGTGTTTAGCCCCTAGTGGGTAGTAAGAAATAGGTATTTCGTCGTCGTTACGTTCTGAGTTCAAATTCCGCCGGTGTTCGACTTTGCCTTTCATCTTTCAGCGTCGATTAAATACCAGTTATGCACTGGGGTCGATATAATCGACTTAATCCGTTTGTCTGTCCTTGTTTTGTCCTCCTCTGTGTTTAGCCCTAGGGTAGTAAAGAAATAGGTATTTCGTCTGTCGTTACGTTCTGAGTTCAAATTCCGCCGGGTTCGACTTTGCCTTTCATCCTTTCAGCGTCGATTAAATAAGTACCAGTTATGCACTGGGGTCGATATAATCGACTTAATCCGTTTGTCTGTCCTTGTTTGTCCTCTCTGTGTTTAGCCCCTTGTGGGTAGTAAAGGAAAAGGTTTGACTGAGAACTGGCAAGC
>NC_043026.1:3218357-3261970 GCF_006345805.1 Octopus sinensis
GGCTGCACAAGGCTCCAATCTGATCTGGCAGTGTTTCTACAGCTGGATGCCCTTCCTAATGCCAACCACTCCGTGAGTGTAGTGGGTGCTTTTTACGTGCCACCAGCACGGAGGCCAGTCGGGGCGGCGCTGGCAACGGCCACGTTCAGACGGTTCTCTTCAATAATAATAATAATTTCTACTGAAGGTACAAGGCCTGAAAGTTGATTACATCAACCCCAGTACTCAACTGGTATCTATTTTATCGATCCCCAAAAAGATGAAAGCCAAAGTTCACCTCGGCAGAATTTGAACTCAGAACATTAAGACAGCAGAAATACCACTAAGCATTTCGTCCAGTGTGCTAACAATTCTGCCAGCTCACCACCTTTATAATATCAATAACGGTTTCAAGTTTTGGCACGTGGCCAGTAATTTCGGGTGGTGAGGTAAGTCCAACTGGGACCTATTTTATTGACCCCCAAAGAGATGAAAGGTAGAGTCAACCTTGGTGAAATTTGAACTCGGAGCATGAAGATGGATGAAATGCTGCCGAGTATTTTCCTCTTTTTCTCTTTGACTCTTTTACTTGTTTCAGTCATTTGACTGTGGCCATGCTGAGTGCCTTTAGTCGAGCACCTCGACCCAAAAAAAAACAAAAAAACACCCAGGACTTATTCTTTGTAAACCTAGTACTTATTCTATCGGTCTCTTGTGCCAAACTGCTAAGTTACGGGGACGTAAACAGACCAGCATCGGTTGTCAAGCGATGGTGGGGGACAAACACAGACACACACACACACACACACATACATATATATATATATATACATACATACACACATATATATGATGGTCTTCTTTCAGTTTCCATCTACTAAATCCACTCACAAGGCTTTGGTCGGCCTTAGGTTATAGTAGAAGACACTTACCCAAGATTCCACGCAGTGGGACTGAACCCGGATCCATGTGGCCACTCCTACGCCTATCCACACAGCTCACCATAATAATAACATAAATAAAAATGTCAGATTTTTGGTGCGTGACCTTTGACCCACCCCCTATTTCTGTACTTACTTACACACACTGGCATGTGTTCCATACCAGGGTTTTGTGTGCGTGAAGTTACGTGGCCTAGTGGTTAGGCTGTGAACTCCTGATCGCTAGGTCGTGGGTTTGATTCCCTGATTAGGTGGTGCATTGTGCTCTTGTGCAAAACACTCCATTTTGACATAAAGTCCCCCTTTTGATCAGCGGGGTGGTCATCATTTGGAGGTTAAAACAATGCAAAAATGCATTGTGACCAGCGATGTGTAACGTCTGATAGCCTGTGATATGTATTTATATATGTGTGTGTGTATCTTTATATATATACTAGCAGTATCGCCCGGCGTTGCTCAGGTTTGTAAGGGAATACTATAAAAAGCATTTTTAGAGAGTTATAGCCAAAAAATAGCAAAATAATGGAAAAAATATGGTAAATTTTTTTTGATAGTTAAAAAAGGTGTGAGTTGCGTCCCCCACACAGTTTGTGGTTTGTGTTCCTGCTTCTCGACCCCATGTCGAATTTATCGATTTTTTTTCAGAACTGGGGGAACTTTCAAAATTTTCGCTGCTTAGTTTTGAATTATGACTTAGGCTATGTTGTGTCAAGTGTTCATCAGAATCGTGAAAGCCGTGGTCAGGGTGAGGGTACAAGCAAACAGACACACAGAAACACGCACAGACAAACTGCCGTTTATATAGAGAGATATATATTTACATATACACATATATACAAATACTTCCTCTGTATGTATATACCAACTCATATCATCATCAGCATCATCTTCATTTAATGTCTGGTTTCTGTGCTTGCATAGGTTGGAAGGTTTGACCAAAGCTGGAGAGCTGCACCAAGCTCCATTTTCCCTTTTGGCTTGGTTTCTGTGGTTGGATGCCCTTCCTTTATGCCAACCACTGGAGCCCTCTATGTGTCACTGACATGGGTGCCCTTTCATGTGTCTCTGGCACAGGTGCCTTTCAGGTGCCCTTCACATGTCACAGGTACAAGTGTCTCGTATGTCTCTTGCATGTCACCGGCACATGTCCTTCACATGTCACTGGGATGAGTGCCTTTCATATGCCTTTCCCATGTCACCAGCACGGGTGCCCTTCACATGCTTTTCATGTGTCGCTGGAGCAAGTGCCTTTCACATGTCGCTGGCATGGATGCCTCTCATGTGTCACCAGCACAGGTGCCTTTTATGTGACATTGGCACAGGTGATTTGCTACACACTACTTTCCATCCTCAATAATGAAACTTGGTAGATCCAAAAGTTAAACACACAGACACACACACAGACACACAAGTTGAGTTTTATATATATAGATTTCTCAACAGGGATTTCAGGGGAAAGTTTCAGGGAGTCGCTGGCGATGTATCGTAATGGAAAGTAGTGTGTAGCAAATCTCTATATATAAAGCTGAAGTTGTCTGTGTGTGGCAGGTTTGGTAGCCTTCAATTAACACTATCTCCTTCGAGACCCTGCAGCGCAGGTTGGCCAAAATTGAGAGTATGATAGAAGAAGGCTTGCTCTTCATTCTGTAGAAGATAAAATTCAAATCGGACCATGTTAACACCAAAAATTATTTATATCAAAAAGGTACTTTTTTTCTATGAAAATCCCTATTTTTTACGATTTTTGACTGCTGTGTCACCATTTTTCGGTGTATTTCAACTGGAAAAATGTTCACTTAAAGAGAATAACAAGTTGCATAATGCAAAATTTTTACTTTTCAAAAATTCCAATTCTAAAGGGTCGAAACAAACCCAAGCAACACCGGGTGATACTGCTAGTATATATATATATATATATATATATATATATATATATATATATATGAATGTATATATGTATGTGTGTATATGTGTGTGTGTGTATGTATATATATTAATAATAATAATAATATGACAACAAAAGAATGAATGAGTCCTCGATATTATGTAAAAAGAGGAATTTATCTATTTATATATATATAAAGGTGCAGGAGTGGATGTGTAGTAAATAGCTTTTTTACCAACCACATGGTTCCGGGTTCAGTCCCACTGCGTGGCACCTTGGGAAAGTGTCTTCTATTATAGCCTCGGGCCAACCAAAGCTTTGTGAGTGGATTTGGTAGACGGAGACTGAAAGAAGCCTGTCGTTTCCAGGCTCCACTTGGAGCAACGCTACATCTTCACCCTACAAACTACCACCCCACACGGACTTAACACAGCCCCCTCCTCTTGAGATCCCCTTTTTTTTTTTTTTTCCCCCCCCCGGATACACCACCCACACACACCCACCCACCTACCTCCCACACGCCTGTTCACACACACACATACGTAGACCCATCTACGTACATACATTCACACATTTAATCACACACACTTATAGACATACATGCACACACTAACATACAAACCAACATGCACATACACACACACATACATACATACACACACACTTACACACACACACACACACACACACACAGACATACATACACACATACATACACACATACATACGCACATACATACACACACACTCACACACACACACCGCACGTACATACTTCACACACACACACATGCACACATACATGTAGGCACACACATACATACATACCCACACATGCACACACACATACACCTTTTTGCATCCAGGCAGCCCCCCCTCTTTTCTGCTTTCCGGTTTTGGCTGATGGATCCTCGGTTCCCGCGTAGCGGGGCGTTCGAGGGCCTTCGCGCTCGCGCGCTGGGGCCTTGGTCGGCCCTTTGGGCTTGCGTTGTATTGCTTGTGTGTTGTGTGCGTGAGCGCGCTTCGTGTGTGTGGGCTTGCTTCGGATGTGCGCGTGCGTATGTATGCATACATGCCCACACACTCGCATGCATCCCTACCCACATACATACACGCACACCTACACACACACACACATACATACACACACACACACACACACACATACCAGCACACACACACACACATACATACACACACATACCTACTTCAGACATACACACACACAGACATACACCCATACACTCACACTCACACGCATACACACACACACATACACACGCACACGTACACATACACACACACACACACCTACATACATACATTACACTTGTACTCCACACACACACAACACACCCTACATACATACATCTACCAACACACGCCTACACACATACATACACACATACATAAACACACACACTACACACACACGCGCACACACACATATACTTATACACATGCACACACACATACATACATACAACCATACACATACACACACACATACCTACAACTCCTATACGCACACCATACACACAGACATACACACATACACACTCACACAAACATACACACACACATACTTACACACACACTCGCCTGCACGCGCACACACATGCATGACAACAACACCCATACACTCACACTCACATACGCACACACCAACATAAACACGCACACGCACACACACACATACACACGCACCTACATACACACACGCACGCATACACACGCACACACACGCATACACACATACATTACACACGTACACACACACCCACATACACATGCATACACACACACACAAACATGCACGGACACACCCAGACATACATACACCTATATACACACACCTACATACACACACATATACACACGCCCACACACCTACATACACACACATACACGGACACACCCATACTAACTAATACATACAACTATACACACCGCCTACACACCTACATACACACACATGCATACACACACACATGTATGCACATACACACACATATACGCACATACATATATACCCACACACATGCACACACACAACATACGCACATGCATGCATGCATGCACACGCGCACACCTACACGCATACACACACACACACCACGCACGTACACATACATACATACACACACATACACCCATACACATACATGCATCCTACACACACATACATACACACTCACACATACATACATACACACACTCACTCACACACCTGTATGTACGCGCACACACATGCACATACACACACTTCCACACACCCACACGTACATACACACTCATACACATACACACACACACACGGACATACATCTATGCACACACATATATACACACATACTCACATACATTCATCGGACACACTGACACCCAGACATACACACAGACACACTCACACATCCACACACATACATACTTACGCGCATACTCGCAGGCGCGCGCACACACGCTTGCGCCGGTTCGCGCACGCATACGCGCCGCATGTACCTTGCTCTTGGACCCGACGAGACCTCCGCTCGTTCCTGGGACCGTCGTGTCGTTGGGTTTTCCCACGCCCGTCTCCGCGGGACCACTCTTCCATCTTCCCCTCAGCTGGAGTCCTTTTTCCTAACCCCCCTTTTTTTTGTTACACACACGCGCACACATATACACACATTGCTTAAATATATACATTACTCTTACACACATTCAATCTACTCGCCATTAATACTACCACGACACTGGACACACACACACACTACTACTCAACACACGCTGGCACGCTACAAACCCCCCCACCCCTTCCCCTCCCTCCCTTCCTCCTTCCTTCTTTTTCTTACTACTGACCACTTTCTGCTATGCCTACCACTGTCTCGCCCTACCTCACACACCTACACACAGACGCACACACTAACACATACTTATATTTTTTGTTTGTTTATCTCGCCTCACACACACATACACACGCACACACTCACACATACACACAATCTGTGCGTTACCAACCTTGTCTCCACTCTTTTGGCTTTAAAAACCTACTTTGCTCTTGTTATCGTAAACTTCCGCCTTTCACCATGTGTAACTCGTAAACACCAGTCGTTTTTTTCTCTACCCTGTTGCCCGCTTTGGGATCTTTCTTCCTCTCTCTTCCTTCTTATGTTTCCGACGAAGAGCTCCGCTCGAAACGTCATACCTTCCTGCTTCCCTTTCCTGAGCGCCTATTAATAATAATACTGTAATTGTTCCATTGTTGTTGTTTTTTTTTGTTTTCCCGTTTGGATTAAAATTATATATATATATATATATATATATATATGTGTGTGTGTGTGTTTGTGTGTCTGTGTTTGTCCCCCTAGCATTGCTTGACAACCGATGCTGGTGTGTTTATTTCCCCGTTACTTAGCAGTTCGGCAAAAAGAGACCGATGGAATAAGTACTGGGCTTACAAAAGAATAAGTCCTGGGGTCGAGTTGCTCGATTAAAGGCTGTGCTCCAGCATGGCCGCAGTCAAATGACTGAAACAAGTAAAAGAGAATATATATATATAATATGGGACAATCAGTAAGTTGTCCTAATGATACTCAGTTTCAAATACCAGAGCTGAGGGCTTCTAGGCATTTTGCATCAGTTATTAAGACAAGAATGCAATGAAAAAAAGACCCGTTGAATAAAGGGAAGTTACTCTAATGGGCATGGAAAATATAAGTAAAAAATATAAAATATATTTTAAAAATTATAAAAATACACGCAACCACATACTCACAAAGATAGAAATCTTCATTCATAAAATCTCCATACGTACACATGTATATATATGTGTGTGTGTGTATATATATATATATACGCACATACACATACATACATGCATTATTATGGTCAAATACACATTTTTACATGCACACACATATACATGTATATGCATATATATATATATTTGTATAAATATATATATATATATAATATAAATATATACACACGTACGTATATATGTATAACTTCATCTTAAATATACAAAAACGTAAACAATATACAGATATGCACAAAGGTAACAGGCACATGTTCACACTTGCCACATATATGAATATACATATACATACACACGCATATGCATATATATATATGTACAAATATACACACAGACACGTATACATGCATACCCAACATCATCCTCGCATAAATATATAGAGACATTTATACAAATGAAAATACACACACAAACATAAAATGTATACATATATGCATACTCGTACAGGTATATATTCACACTCACCGCAAACATGAATATTCATGTGTATAGAGGTGCATATATAATCAGCCGAAATTGCGAGGATGATCCGGTTCTTGACTGAAGATTGAAGGCTTCGAATGTCCCGTCCGTGTTTTTTGTATCGTCTTCTAGATGTTTTGCGTTCTTGTCCCACTTTGTATTTTTTTTACATATACATACATATATATATATATATGTGACCGCGTGTAATTTGTTGGCGATTTTTTTCCTCTGTCTTCCCTTCTTTGGATCTTTCCTTTTCCTATGTTTCTGACGAAGAGCTCCGCTTGAAACGTTAAACCCTCCTTCTTTCCTGAGCGTCCAATAATACTATATTTGTTCCAAGTCCTCACATTGTTGTGTTTTTTTTGTGCTTTCTTGTTTGGATTAACTTTATATATATAATACATACATACATACACACATATTCACACTCCTATCTGTCAACACACCTACACCTGCAGATATGCAAGCGTATATACATACGCATATGTACGAAGAAGGGAGACGTGCATGACAGTCACTCTTATGCAACGGATATAGTCTTACACTCGTATATATACAGAGATTCGTACACATATATACACATGCACACACATACACTTTTAATATATGCTTATACATACAATTACTACACCTGTATATAGTCACATAATTGAAAAAGAAGAAAAAAAAATGAAAAAACATACAAAAAATATATATAAAGCAGTAAAAATATATAAAATATGTTAAGATATGTGCAAGGCTTGTACATGGACATAATAAAAAATGCAGGTGTTATCTATGATTTTGGGGCAGGGGTGCAAAAATGTAACAAGTATTTTGTGAGATGTGGACATGATCTAAAAACTTCACTTCTTGAATTTAGACATGTAGCAGGGTCTAAAGGACTTTTCCATATGAACCATCTTTCCATATCGCAAAGACCACACTTTCCACTGCCATTGGTGAAGATCTTACACTTGGTCAAGATCTTCCAGTGAATCTTATAGCTGACATCTTGTTCTTTTAAGGACCATATATAACTGGATAATTTAGTGGGGTTTCTTTTTCTTTTTTTTGTCCCAGTGTTTAAGGTGTGATTATTGAACCTAGCTCCTAAATTCCCCTCTGTGAAACCCACATATTTCTTCGAAGAAACTGTGTCCTTAGCGTTTGTGGAATCTACCGTGGCTTCATAAATGATGGTCTTGGTCATACAGGCTCCATTGAGCAGGTACAAGTCTTTATCTCTGCAGGAACAGCTGGTTTCATGTTGTTGTTTTTGTGTGTTGTGTGTAATTATATTTTTAAAATTTGTGGTTGAAGTAAAACTAATTTTTAGGATATACCGATTAAAGAGCTTTCTGTAATCATGATTGATTGGAAAATGCCTATCTATAAGTGATAAGAAATATTTACCTATATTAAAGGTCACTTCGGGGAAGGAATGGGTGTGAACCAGATAGCTTTCCTATTCCTATGTTTTCTTTTCTTAATTTCTGGACTAATAACAGGTGTATAGGTTATTTCCTTACTAAAACCGCTGTCTTTAAGAGCTTTATTATATTTTGGGGCAGCATTATTAAATATGTTTATGTCGGAGGAGGGGCTAGAAGTTCTCCTACCAATATTTTTAACTAAATTCTTAAACACTGTGGTGGGGGTGGCAGGAACCGAGATTAATATAACTAAGTCTATCGTTGGGGTTCCTATAGGGTTTGAAAATGTTCTTATTTAAATCTAAAGATACATCAAGAAAATTGACAAGCATCAGGTTGGTGTCTCTTGTTATGCTAAGATCGAATGTTTTCATCATTTGGATAATATCCTTCCTTAACCATTCTTGCGCTGATCCATTGGTATTTATAGTTAAAACTAGAGCATCATCTTTGTAAATAGTGAAATATACACCTATATATACATAAACAACTTATAAGTAAGGGCTAAAGAAAATTATTTCAATGCCAATATGCTGATAACAGACTATTAAATCGTCAATTTCCACATATAATTTACTCGCTACAGCAAAAACCGAAGAACTGGAGTCGGGCAAGCCGGCCGTTAGAATTTTTTTAAAATTTGTTATTTCTATATTGAATCAATTTCAGAATTAATCTCATAAAAGACTTATTCCTCCTCAGTAGAACTTACGAAAGGATATAAATAAGATACTTACATGCGCCCATGGAAAAAGCCGAAGCAAAAAACATGAGTACATATATATATATATATATTATATGAGCTGTTTTGTTTGTTTATTAGTTATTATTATTATTACTATTATTAGTATTAGTATTGTCCCTTTGATCCCCTGGTCGACAGTTTGCTTATTATTATTATTATTATTATTATTATTATTATTACTATTTCAGCTTCGCCTCGTATTGCATATTATTTCTCCATACAGGGGTTTTTTTCAATGGCAGCCCATTTTCGCGGGGTTCTACTGTTCTTCTCTATCTATCTCTCTCTCTCCCTTTCTCACGTTGTCTGCCATTCCCCCCCTTCCATTGCTAAGAGCATTTCTAAGCCAGCCCGTCAGTTCAACCTTCGTATATTCCCGGTGCACCCGCCCTTGCCCACCCCCACCACCAATACCGGATATCTCTATATTTTTACTCCATCTATACCGGATGTCGCTTCTCCCACCACCATTATAGGTGTCTACTCTTCGAACCCCCCTCTTCAATACGCTATTTCACCATGCATTACCCCTCTCTTGATATCCTACGTTCTACTTGCCTAGAACCTGTCATCATTTCTCTGAACCACCCCTCCCCACTGGTGCTCCCCTATATATTTCTGCACCCCCCCCCCCCCACACATAAAAGCACCATCCGAACGTGGCCGATGCCAGACCCCTCTGGCACCTGTGCAGGTGGCACGTAAAAAACACCCACTACACTCGCGGAGTGGTTGGCGTTAGGAAGGGCATCCAGCTGTAGAAACACTGCCAGACTAGACTGGAGCCTGGGGCAGTCCCGAGCTCCCCAGACCCCGGTCGAAACCGTCCAACCCGTGCTAGCGCGGAAAACGGACGTTAAACGATGATGATGATGATGATGATATGTAATACATGTATATATTACACATATACAGTATGTCCCAGGATTAACTATCCCAATGAAATCAGGCAAATTTTTAAAAAAACTGACAGAATTTTATGTTTATTACTTAATTATGATACCAAAACAAAATTAGTCAAAACTTTATTGAAAATTCTCAACATGTGTTCCGTTTGTGTCCCTACAAATTTCAAATCTATCCTTAGTCTTGCGAAACACATTTTGAAACATTTCAAGACTTATTTCCTGCACTGTGCTAACTTTAAGTTCAGTTAAACTGTTGCTCTGTGAGGGCGCGTGGCTTAGTGGTTAGGGCATTCGGCTCATGATCGTAAGGTTGTGAGTTCGATTCCCGGCGACGCGTTGTGTCCTTGAGCAAGGCACTTTATTTCACGTTGCTCCAGTCCACTCAGCTGGCAAAAATGAGTTGTATTTGTATTTCAAAGGGTCAGCCTTGTCACTCTCTGTGTCACGCTGATTATCCCCGAGAACTACGTTAAGGGTACACGTGTCTGTGGAATGCTCAGCCATTTGCACGTTAATTTCACAAGCAAGCTGTTCCGTTGATCGTATCAGCTGGTACCCTCGTCGTCGTAACTGGCGGAGTCTTTTTTTTTTTTTAAAACTGTTGCTCCATCCTGGGTACAAAGGTGGAGAAAATGACTATGGGCCCAGAGTGAAAAAAAAGTTTTCTTAGACAGATAAGCAGGATCTGATAGGAATGAAAATATAAAAATAAAACAATTATAAAAATATTGTTATATTTCGGAATGGTCATTTTGCCAGTTTAGCCAATAAAAACACACGCACTATATATTTGGCGTTACTTTGCTTCAGTGTTATTTATTTTTTACATTAATCTTAATCTTATTTCGGCCAGAGTTCTTTTGTCACACTCCTGTGACCGCATCATGAGATTAAGATTAATGTAAAAAATAAATAACACTGAAGCAAAATAACACCAAATATATAGTGCGTGTGTTTTTATTGGCTAAACTGGCAATATGACCATTCCGAAATATAACAATATCTGTTTCAACACACGACTTCACATAAAAAATCTTGCACAACAAATATATAATTATAAAAATCATAAAGCTATAAACAAAATTTGCTGTAGTAGTAGTAGTAGTAGTAGTAGTAGTAGTAGTAGTAGCTATTAATCATTTTATATGATGATGTGACGTTGTGGCTATCATTCTAGTCTGTTGAAAGCATACTAATGAATAGTTTTGTTGTAGTAGTTGTTGTTGTTATTCTTAATCCTCGTCTACAATGATGTGATGTTGTGGCTTTTATTGCAGACTGTTGAAACCATCTCCAAGGAATAAGTTTGCTGTAGTTCCTCCAACTGCACTGCTGAAACAATGGGCAACCTGCTACGAGTCCTCACCAAGGACGACTCCACGAAGAACTATGACGCTTACGTGGACTTTGAAAGTGAGTACAGCTTTTCTTTCTATTTCGGTTTTTCATGGACTTAGAGTGGAAAGAGTAAACAAATAGGCGCAGGAGTGGCTGTGTGGTAAGTAGCTCATTTACCAACCACATGGTTCCGGGTTCAGTCCCACTGCGTGGCACCTTGGGCAAGTGTCTTCTACTATAGCCTCGGACCAACCAAAGCCTTGTGAGTGGATTTGGTAGACGGAAACTGAAAGAAGCCCGTCGTATATATGTATATATATATGAGTGTGTGTGTGAGTTTTTGTGTCTGTGTTTGTCCCTCCAACATCGCTTGACAACCGATGGTGGTGTGTTTACGTCCCCGTCACTTAGCGGTTCGGCAAAAGAGACCGATAGAATAAGTACTAAGCTTACAAAGAATAAGTGCCGGGGTCCATTTGCTCGACTAAAGGCGGTGCTCCAGCATGGCCGCAGTCAACTGACTGAAACAAGTAAAAGAGAGAGTAAAGAGCAAATGACTTTTAAGCAGGATTCTGGCATCCCATCTCACTCCTCGGAACTTTTTCATTTTGGGGAATTCTCAGAATATTTTCAAAAAATTTGTGGGAATTTATACAATTATGAGTGAAACAAGGAAAAGATAAAAAAAAAAAGGGCCAAAAAACAAAAGAAGATAAATGTTAACTGAGTGTCTCCATGAACTCAACGTTGTCTGTCTGGCCCCATGGTGTGCCACATGTCAGATATCGAAGTGATGGCAGAGGAACATGAAGTGAAGTGTTTCACACGAGCACAATGCGCCACCTCACCTGGGAATTGAAACCACAATCTTGCAGTTGTGAGTGCAACACCCTTACCATTAGCCTGTGCGTCCTCCCATGAAAATTACACCCACACAGTTACATGTATTTGTATAGTTATACCCAGAACTCAGTCCACTCAGCTGGCAAAAATGAGTTGTTCCTGTGTTTCAAAGGGGCCAGTCTTGTATTTGAAAGGGGCCAGTCTTGTCCTCATCGTTGTCGATGCTGGCATGGGTTGGGTGGTTTGACTGAGGACTGGCAAGCAAAGAGGCTCCAGTCTGACCTTGCAAGGTTTCTACAGCTGGATGCTCTTCCTAACGCCAACCACTCCGCGAGTGTAGTGGGTGCTTTTCACGTGCCACCTGCACGGGTGCCAGACGAGGCTGGCAAACGGCCACGGTCGGATTGGTGCATTGAAACATTTGTCATCACAAGCGACAGAGTGCCACTGCCCTTAACTACACAGCTACGTCACTTCCTACATGTGGAACCACATGCATGCATTGCTACATCCATACAACTACAGATCTAGACAGCAATCCCTCGCCATGTGGCGCGGTTCACCTACCATTGTTTATTATTTCAGCTTACATGGATTCCTCCATGGTGTGGTTTGGCATTTACGATAATAAAATAAATATTTACAAATTTTTAAAATAATAAAAGAAAACTTTCTGTGCTGTTTCTGCTTTGCAGATTTTCACTTATCGCAGGGTGTTGGGGGTTGGGGGGAGGGACGTAACCCCTGCGACAGTCGAGGGATTACTGCAATCAAATAGCTATATATAATACACAATAATTAATCCCCCCCCCCTTTCTTAGACTCTCTATTTGTCTGTCTCTTAAGGCAGCAAGCTGGCAGAATGGTTAGCACGTCGAGCGAAATGCGAAGCCGTATTTCATCTGCCGTTAGGTTCTGAGTTCAGATTCTGCCGAGGTCGACTTTGCCTTTCATCCTTTCGGGGTCGATAAATTAAGTACCAGTTACGCACTGGGGTCGATGTAATCGACCTAATCCCTTTGTCTGTCCTTGTTTGTCCCCTCTGTGTTTAGCCCCTTGTGGGCAATAAAGAATTAAGACTATTCCTCTTTCCTTTCTCTCTTTTCTCTCTCTCTCTCCCTTCTCTGTTTTCTCTTTCTCTCCCTTCTCTGTTTTCTCTTTCTCTCCCTTCTCTCTTTTCTCTCTCTCCCTTCTCTCTTTTCTCTCTCTCTCTTTCCCTTCTCTCTTTTCTCTCTCTCTCTCTCCCTTCTCTATTCTCTCTCTCTCTCCTCTCTTTTCTCTCTCTCTCTCCTCTCTCTCTCCCTTCTTTCTTTTCTCTCTCTCTCTCTCTCTCTTTCAAACTCCTTTTTATTGATTGTCTTTTCGCCCACCTTATCCCTCTTCTTCTCCTTTTTTCTTACGGCAGATGCTCAGCCAACTGAGAAGGAAATTGATGTGTGGACCCAGGTAAACGAGGTTCTGCTCTGTTCCAACTCCATCTTGGCTGATATGGCAAGCTACCACGGTGCAGCTGAGGAGATCCGTTTAGTGAGTAACAGTTTTTCTTTTCTTGTTTCCCCATCACTTAATGCTCTCTCTCTCTCTCTCTCTCTCTCTCCTCTCTCTCTCTCTCCATCCTTACCAAATTGTCATTCTACATGAAGCTGGCCCTGCACTGTGGAACTCGTTAAACTGCCCCAGTGGCTGACAGAATCATTCGCATGCCAGGCAAAATGCTTAGCGATATTCCTCCCATTGCTACATTCTGAGTTCAAGTTCCACTGAGGTCAATTCTTCCTTTCATCCTTTTTGGGGTTGATAAATTAAGTACCAGTTGAGTACTGGGGTTAATGTAATTGACTTAACCCTTCCCTCAAAATCTCAGGCCTTGTGCCAATATTAGAAAGGATTATTATTGTTACTATAAAGGTGGTGAGCTGACAGAATTGTTAGTACACGAGGCTAGATGCTTTGTAGCATTTCGCCCCTTGCTGCAGTCTGACTTCAAATTCTGTGCAGGTCAATGTTGCGTTTCATCCTTTCAGTCAAGTACTGGGGTCGACGTTCCAGAATTGTTTGCACACCAGGCGAAACATTTCACCTGTCGCTATGCTCCGAGTTCAAATTCTGCCGAGGTTGACTTTGCCGCCTTTCATCCTTTCAGGGTCAGTAGAAACACTGGGGTTAATGTAATTGACTAATCCCACCCCATCAAAAAAAATTTCAGGTCTTCTGCCTTTAGTAAAAAGACTATCTTCCCCCTCCTCCAAAATTGCTGCCCTTGTGGCAAAATTTGAAACCATTTTTATTATTATTATTATTATTATTATTATTATGTTGGTGAGCTGGTAGAATCATTAGCATGCTGGGCAAACTGCTTGGCGGCATTTCATCCTTCTTTACATTGTAGGTTCAAATTCCACTGGAGCCAACTTTGCCTTTCATCCTTTTTGGAATTGATAAAATGAGTACCAGTTGTATACTGGGGTTGATATAATTGACTAGTCTCCTCCCCCAAAATTTCAGGCCATATTCCTTTAATACAAACGATTATTATTATTAAGGTGGTAAGCTGGCAGAGTTGTTAGCACACCAGGCAAAAGGTTCCCAAACATTTCACCTGTTGCTATGCTCTGAGTTCAAATTCTGCCGAGGTTGACTTCGCCTTTCATCCTTTCGAGGTCAATAAATTAAGTACCAGTGAAACACTGGGGTCGATGTAATTGATTAGTCTCCTTCCCCAAAATTCAAAAATTTTTTAGTAAAAAAACATTATTATTATTAAGGTGGCCAGCTGGCAGAATGGTTAGCATGCTGGGCAGAGTGCTTAGCAGCATTTCCTTTGTCTTTACATTCTGAGTTCAAATTCCACCAGTCGTCTTGGTGTATAAGTCAACTTACCATTGTTTTGGCTGCAAATTTTGTTCTAAAAAGTTCAACTTGTATGCCAGAAAAAATGGCCATTCTATTTGAGAAACAAATCCAAAAAGACATCCAAAACCGAGGTGAAATACTGTATTTTCTGGCATGCAAATTGATAGTGTAAACATGTAGCATTCAACCCATGTCACTATCTTTCCAAATCCTATGGCATTTCACATGGAATTTTTGGTCCTCCAAAGTTGTCTTGGTGTATAAGTTGACCTACAACTTCACAACCATCAGAACACAAAGCACTTCTCATGACTGCAGGACCATGAGATGGTTGTGACTTGTAAACAGTTTTGCATGGGAACTGGAGTATGAACATACAATGTGCATGTCTTCACTGGATTTGTAAAACGGAAGAGAAGAATAAGAACACATTGCACATGTAACATGTCATGCAGCTGTAAATTTTGTTGTGAAAATTTCAAGTTTTTTGCTGAAAAAGACAGGATTCTACTTGAGAAACTAATCAAGACAGACGTACAAAACATTACAGGTGAAATACTGTGTTTTCTGGCCTACAAGTTGATGTAGTTTATAGTGTAAAGATGTTGTGCTAAAGTTTGGCCTAACTGTTTTGGCTGTAGAATTTCAGTCTGAAACATTCAACTTGTATGCTGGCCATGCTGGGGCACCCCCCTGGAAGGATTTTAGTCAGTCAATAGTTAACTTTTAATGCTTTAGCTTTCAGATTACTTTGTCAAATGTAATGTTCATTTGTTGACATTATTTTAAACTTGAAGATTTTTATCATGTAATTGTGTGTGTTTTAGAATAGCATTGTAGGGTAGGTGTCAGAGAGCAGACCTGTCTATTCTGAACATAAAACAGGTGCACTGTTTGGGCTGGATATGGCCAGTTTTGTATTAAACAATTGTCATCATCATCATCTTTATCCGACAGAGTTTCTACAGCTGGATGCCCTTCCTAACGCCAACCACTCTGAGAGTGTAGTGGGTGCTTTTTATGTGCCACCGGTATGGGGGCCAGTCAGGCGGTACTGGCAACGACCTTGCTCGAGTCTTTTTACGCATGCCACAGGCACAGGTGCCAGTAAGGCGATGTTGGTAACGCTCATGTTCAAATGGTGCCCTTTAAAGGTTTTTTTTTTTTTTCCAACTAACAGTGAAGCCTACATTTTTCTGGAAAGCTATAGTGGGGCCTGAGGGGAAAATAGGTTGGGAAACATTGCTCTAGTGTTTTACAAGAGAGAACATTTTGGAGAAATGTGGTCTTAGCTGCATTAAGCGTAGGCAAAAGATGAAGTAGTCATTGCTGAAATGTATTTGATGTTGGAGTTATTTCACAAGAAAGAAGCCAAAGTTAGTTTGAGCTACACAGCAAATTGTTTGTCTCATTTTGAAGACCAAGTGCTGTGGACACACTGAAACAACTCAGAAGCTGGCTTCAGTTTCAGGATTAAGGAAAGCTTAACCTTAATGCCAAAAGTCTTGCAGAGCAAGTGTATACAGAAGCAATATAACATCCCAGGGATGTTCGTGCAACAAATTTGGTATCGAGTGGTTAGGATTAGAACACTCTGTCATTCATAAAACGGTGCAAAGCATTTTCAGTTTTGTAACCGTGAGAAATACCATTGATACTGAATGAGAAATATACACCCGTGTGTCTTTGTGTTTGTATCTTAAGCATCATTATTAATGTGTCTGCTTTCCAATGGTGGTGTGAGTTTAATCATTTAGTGTTTAACCCTTTAGTGTTCACATTATTCTGCCAAAATTAATCCTTTTTCATCCACATTGTTTTGAACTAATCATGCATTATCTTGTAGCTGTGAGATTTTGAAGAGGTAGCTGTTAATTTTTAAAACGATATTGTAGGATTGGTGTGAGAGACCAGATCTGGCCAGTTTGAACATAAAACAAGCAGAATACTTTTGGCCGGATATGGCCAGTTTAAATGCTAAAGGGTTAAACCAGTCATATCTGGCCCAAATATTCTACATTCAAACTGACCATAATCTAGCCTCTCACATCTAACCTGTATTAGCATTCTAAAAATATACATTGAAACCTCAAAGCTTATAAGATAACACATGATTAATTCAAACCAATTTGAGTGGAAAAGCATTAGATTCAATCGAGTAACCTGAACTCTAAAGAGTTAATGGGGTTTGGTGCGTAGTGAGGGCTGTGATGGACATAGTGTGTACATATACATGAAGTAGACAGGTGTTGGCATGTGTGTATGAAATAACACATGTATGTGCATTGGCATATGTATAGGCATATCTATATATATAAAACTGTAGTTGTGTGAGTGTCTGTCCCCTTCGATTTAGATTCCTAACTACTCCCACATTTTGCGGTGCAGTTTAACCAAATTCGGGTATCGTATAGTCGTGATTCATATCGAGCCCTTCTGGGTATTAGCGTGCGTCTACGATGAGTCTACGATTTTAAAAAAAACTTACCATCATTTTTCCGCATTTTGAATGATTTTTGCTCGGTTATATAAGGGAAGTAACTCTCTAAAAATGCTTATATAGTTATTTCCCTTACAAACCCGAGCAATGCCGGGCGATACTGCTAGTGAAGCTATAAGGTATTACTCAGGCACTCAACTGTGAGTCCACAGCATCTTTTAGCAGAAACGGCTGTAAGCCAATGGAGTTCCTTAAATAATCGTTTCTTCCTTTGTCATCTCATTCCCTTATATGTCTTTTTGCAGGCTATTTCATTCCCACAGAACCAAGAACACCAAGAGAATGCTTGGGCAGCAGTCTACCCTATGGTACTCAAGTTGAAGGAGTTTTATGAGTTCTCAATCAGTTTAGGTGAGTTTTTATATTTTGTGTGTGTGTGTATATTTTTCATGCATATATAGATAGATGCAGGCGTGGCTGTGTGGTAAGAAGCTTGTTTCCCAACCACATGGTTCCGGGTTCAGTCCCACTTTTTGTGGCTCCTTGGGAAAGTGTCTTATACTATAGCCCCTGGGCTAACCAAAGCCTTGTGAGTGGATTTGGTAGAGGGAAACTGAAAGAAGCTCATTTTGTGTATGTGTGTGTGTAGATATATATATAAAGTTAATCCAAACAAGAACACACAAAAAAACACAACAACGCGAGGACGTGGAACAAATATAGTATTATTGGACGCTCAGAAGAGAAGGGAAGAAGGAGGATTTAACGTTTCGAGCGGAGCTCTTCGTCGGAAACATAGGAGAAGGAAAGATACAGAGAAGGGAAGACAGATGAAAAAAAATCGCTAACGGTACACATGAGGTCACATATATATATATATATACACAACTTTTAAAGGAGGGCAAAAGAAAATTATTTCTATGTCTATTCTATGCATAGAAATAATTTTTTTAGCCCTTATTTATAAGATGTTTATAATTTTAACCTTTAAAGGTATTTTAATATGCTGCCACATTTCTTGATGGAATTTTTTCTGTAGAGAAAAAAACTTCATTCTATATTAGTAGTATATATATATATATATATATATATATCTATATATATATATATATATATACATATATATACATATCTGGTCAGGCTTATTTTGTTTGAGGGAGCCTGCAGCATGCTATTCGTTTGTCAGATTCAGCAGCATTATGAGATTGACCCTTAATACGTCATCCCACATCTTCTTGGGTCTCCCTCTTCCACAACAACTTCCCTACACCCTAAGAAAACTTCCCTTCTTGGAGTCTTGCAAGTTGCATGGTGGACCTCCTCTCTCGTGCTTGTGTTACATAAAAAGCACCACTGTAAAGTGGTTGGCATTAAGGAAAGGATGCAGCTGGCTGCTGGTGACAGGAAGCATCTTCATCGTCGTTCTAATCTCCACTTTTCCAGGTTCAATTTTTGGTTTGATGTTCTTCCTGTTGCTAACCCTTGCCTATTTCCAAGCTAGGAATATTTCTCAGTGACTTGACTTGTTTTCACTGAAAATTGAAAGGATATATGTACGATGGGCTTCTTTCAGTTTCCATCTACAAATCCTGTGTAAGTGCTGGAGCTAGGAAAGCACGCTCGGTCATTTACTGGTCAGATTTCTTCGTCAAATCAGTCTTGTTTATTCACATTGTTTTTAATTAATCTTGTAGCTTCAATATTTTGATGATGTGATTGCATATTATTAGAATGACATTGCAGGGTAAGTGTGAGAGGTTGGATCAGGTCAGTTTTAGCATAAATACTAAAAGATTAGTCTTTTTATATATCTCTCTCTTTTTCACAGATGCACACTCATACAAACATACTTCTGCTTTCACACACTCTCTCTCTCTCTCTCTCTCTCTCTCTCTCTCTCTCTCTCTCTCTCTCTCTCTCTCTCCCTCCCTCCTATACTTGTACCACCACCACCCACTTCCACTTGTTACCGTTTTGTCGTTCCACTCTTTCAGAGAATGTCATACCAACCTTACTTCGAGAATTATGTTCTTCGAACATGACCTCACGACAACATTTAGAAACCCAACAGGCCCTCTTCAAACAGTTTGCAGAGATCCTGGATTTTGTGCTGAAGTTTGATGATTACAAGGTTGGTAACATAGCATTTTATTTAAAATTTCTATTTTGTTTCACTATATTTCTATTTCTTTACTGCCCACAAGGGGCTCAACACAGAGGGGACAGACAGGGACAGACAAACGGATGAAGTCAATTATATTGACCCCAGTGCGTAACTCGTACTTATTTAATCGACCCCCGAAAAGATGAAAGCCAAAGACGACCTGGGTGGAATTTGAACTCAGAACGTAGCGGCAGAGGAAATACCTATTTCTTTACTACCCACAAGGGGTTCAACACAGAGGGGACAAACAAGGACAGACAAACGGATTAAGTCAATTATATCGACCCCAGTGCGTAATTGGTACTTATTTAATCAACCCCGAAAGGATGAAAGGCTAAGTCGACCTGGGTGGAATTTGAACTCAGAACCTTATGGCAGATGAAATATGGCTACGCATTTCGCCCGGAATGCTAACATTTCTGCCAGCTCGCTGCCCATTTCACTATATTTCTAAAGTCTACCTGCCTCCCCATTAATCTGTCCACCTACCATCTATGTTTGTGTTTGTCCCCACTACTATCACTTGACAACCAGTGTTGGTGTGTTTATGTCCCCGTAACTTAGCAGTCGGGCAAAAGAGACCAATAGAATAAGTACCAGGCTTTAAAAAGCCCAGTCAACTAAACACATCTCAAGATGGTGCCTCAACATAGCTGCAGTCAAATGAGTGAAACAGGGGCAAGATAAGAAAGAAACATAAAGGATATTCCTCATTGTGGTTGTGGCCAGTGCTGGTGACACGTGAAAGGCACATGTGCCAGTGACACACGAGAGGCACCTGTGCCAGTGACACACGAGAGGCACCAGTGCCAGTGACACACGAGAGGCACCTGTGCCAGTGACACACGAGAGGCACCTGTGCCAGTAACATGTAAAAGGCATCCGTATCAGTAACTCTTGATATACACCCAGTTCACTTTGTAAAGTGGTTGGCATTAGGAAGGGCCACCAGCCATAGAAACCAAAGGAAAACAGACAGGTGGGGCCTGGTGCAGCTGAACTGGTTTACCTGCTCCCATCAAACCGTCCAACCCATTCCAGCAGGGAAAACAGATGTTAAATGATGATTCATCCATTATTATCATCAACATCATCATCATCATTTAACATCCGCTTTCCATGCTGGCATGGGTTGGACGGTTTGACTGACACTGGTAAACTGGAGAGCTGCACCAGGTTCCAATCTGATTTTGCCTTGGTTTCTACGGCTGGATGCCCTTCCTAATGCCAACCACTCTGAGACCGTAATGGTTGCTTCTTACATGCCACCAATATGGATGAGAGTAAGGTAGCGAGCTGGCAGAATTGTTAGCGCACTGGACAAAGTGCTTAGCGGTATTTTGCCCGTTGCTACGTTCTGGGTTCAAATTTCGCCGAGGTCAACTTTGCCTTTCATCCTTTTGGGGTCAATGTAATCGACTTAATACCTATGTCTGTCCTTGTTTGTCCCCTCTGTGTTTAGCCCCTTGTGGGTAATAAAGAAATAAGTATTTCACCCGTTGCTACGTTCTGAGTTCAAATTTCGCCGAGGTCAACTTTGCCTTTCATCCTTTCAGGGTCGATAAATTAAATACCAGTTACGCACTGGGGTCGATCCAAATTTCAGGCCTTGTGCCTATAGTAGAAAGGAATATGGATGTGTGTGTTATCTCAGTCCATATTCCTGGGTGGGGTAGAAACTTTCATGGGGTCCTAGCAGAAGCAGTCATCACTAGACTTTCTTGCTAGCTTCCCTAGCAGGACCATCTGTGACTGCTAGTCTTGTTCTCCTGCTTTTTGGCTTCTCTTGGAGGATCCATTTTGCAATTATGTCCCCACTATATTCTAATCACATGTCTGTAGTATTGAAGTTGTGACCTCTCGATGGGGTCAAGCAGCTCTTTCCTGTTCCCTGGCTGACCTCTATTTATACAGGGTTAGACACAGAGTGGAAGCAGTTTGTTGTGAAGACTTTGGAATGGTAATTGATAATTGCATAGGATGCAGCAATATTTAGAAATGTGTTCTTCAGGACCTGTACATTTGATAACATTAACAGTTTGGCAACATTGTCTGTCTGTGAGTCTATGTGTATATGTATTCATATGGATGAGGGTAACTGTATAAAGAAATGCTGCTCACTTAGGATGGCATTGAGTGAGGTGATGGAGGCTGATCTCCGGGTCTGGAACTCTATAGAGGTGATGACAAAGGATGGGGAGAACTGGCAATAGGAACTTGAAAAGACCTTCTGAAATTGGTAAAACTAAGTTCTAGACACTGTGTATGTATACACATACATGTATGGGCCTCCAAATTATCTCCTTCTCTACCACCATACGTCTCTCTCTCTCTCTCTCCCTCCCCATTCACTGAACCTTTCAGGTGAGGTGACAAAGGACCGAGGTATCTGGCGCAGAAGTGTTAAGGCCGTTCCCTGCTGATGAAAAGGGTTGGCCTGCAAGAGTCAGTGCCACGTAAAAGTGCTCGTGCCAGTGTCACATTAAAACCACTCAACAAACTCTGTAAAAAATGGTTGGCATTAGGAAGGACATCCAGCCATAGAAAGGGCCAAACCAGACTGGAACCTGGTGCAGCTCTTCTGCTTGCCAGCTCTGGTCAAACCGTCCAACCCATGCCAGCATGAAAAACAGATGTTAAAAGATGACGATGACAATACACACAGACACACACACACAACTGGTCCCTTTGCCCAATTTCCCTATTAAGACACCTCCACTAGATATCTTGATGCTTTGTCATCTCCTTTGAAAGGTTCAGTGAATGGAATGGTGGTAGGGGAGGAGAGATAATTTGGTGTATCGATGTATGAGTTCCCCCATCATCTTTGTACCTGCAGCTTCTCCTTCATCTGACTCGTTTTTCTCAACTGCCCACAACCATTCCACTTGATATCCACCATTAATCCTTTCGCTGTTCTCTCCATCCACATTTTACATTGATCATTCTTTCCCTCTGACCCACCAAATTATCTCCTTCTCTACCACTGTACGTTTCACTCTCCCCCGTCCCCACACTCTGGCTACCTATACAAACTACACATCATCTCTCTCTCTCTCTCCCTCATCCCTTATCCTTCTCTTTCACCACTGTATCTCTATACTAGTATTGCTTTGCCTTTCACTCACATATTTCATTGGTCTCTACCTCTTTATCCACCCCTTGGTACCTGTTCTCCACTCATTATAGTCACACCCCTCCCGCCAAACCCTCTTGCAACCTCTTTCCCCCCCCTACATTCTTTTATCTTCAGTTCCATCTCGTTTCGGCTCAGCCTCTACTTTGCCCCTCCAACCATGACATCTCATCACCACTCGGTTTCTCTCTTCCCAGCTCCAACCTGATGGGTCGTCTCCATCCTCTCTTTTAAGATTTGAGAAAGCATGTTGTTGTTCTTCTTCTACAGCAAGAAACATGATCTGCTCTGGCTCCTTCCCTTATGCTGTAACCCCTCATCATCATCATCATCATCATCATCTAGCCTCCGTTTTCCGTGCTTGCATGGGTTGGATGGCTTGACAGGAACTGGTAAGTCCAGGAGCTGCTCCAGGCTCCGATTGTCCGCTTTGGCTTGGTGTCTATGGATGGATGCTCTCCCTAACGCCAACCACCTTACAGAATGCACTGGGTGCTGAAGTGGAACCATCACCAGTGCTTTCCATGTGTCACTAGCACCCACACCATGCCTTTCATGTGGCACCTTGGTTTTAGGATCTCCATTCTGTTGTGGTGGGCAAGTATGGCAATGTGCCACATATCTTGGCCCTCCATCCTCTCCTTTGTCAGGTCCAGCGTTTTGTGATTGGCCTTCAGTACTTCATCCCATGTCTTCTTTGCTTTCCTTGATCATTAGATAGTTAATTAATGTATAATTAGTGCAAGATTCATTACTTTAAATAAACTACTTGATCCAGAACTAAAATCGAAATGTCAAATCAGTTGATGTCTGTGTGTCTGTGCATGGACACTTCAGCCATACAACGACTGATGCTTATAAATATATTTCTCTATATTTACAGATGACCACTCCAGCTATTCAGAATGACTTCAGCTATTACAGAAGAACAGTTAGTCGTCAGAGGATGACGAATGAGGTGAGATTTTTGCAGGGGTCGCAATTGCGGTTAGATATTGACTTAATGTCTGGTTCTTACGTATATGATGTGTGCTGTTAGATCTGCAAGTCTTTCACGACCTCTACATTAGATATTTGTAATTACAGAACATGGTCAGCTTCTGTTCGTTAGTTAGTTAGTAAATTTTTTGGCTCAAAAAGCAAAAAGCAAGGCCATGTAGGGAGACATGGCGTTATGTACAGGGTGGTGTTCATATAAAGAGTTCAGGCCACTTGCGGTCAAGGGAGACTTTGAACTGAGCGGTTGTTGGCATCTTCACCATCTCGTCCGGCAGCTTATTCCACGGATCCGCAACCCGGACGGAGAAAGCCCCTCTCCTTCGATTGAGATGAAATCGTCGCAAATAGAGCTTTTCGGAATGACCCCGCAGCCGACGCTCTGGAGCAGGAGTGAAGAACAGCTCTTTCGAGAGGTTACACTTTCCGCTTATGATGTTGTGAGCAAGAATGAGATGCTGTGGAGGTTGTCAATTAGCAGTCAGCTCAACCCACAAGTAGTGAGATCCCTAGCTGGCAACTGGAGGGCAAGGCTGTCCTTTCAACCCGCTGCTGCGGGTGCCACCATACAATGGACTCTGATGATGATATTATTCCATACTTTCCAATCCATGGCCCTGGTCTTTGCATTCTTCAGGTCAACGTGACTTTAGGACTTCCAAGCCTTCCTCGAATTGTTGACCATATTTCTTCTTCTTTGGTGCCCTGTGCTGGATTCTCCAGTTGTGTGGGTTGCTGCCACCACAAAGGTTGCTTCCAGTGCTCATCCTGCCAGTCTTGGTCTCCAATGGTTGTCCTTGGATGTTGTTGTTTGAGATTTGGTCATGTAGGGAGATACCAAGGATCTGAGGAAGACACTGCATTTGGAACAAGCTTGTTCAGGTTCTGTTTGAGGATGTTCCAGGTATCAGTACTGCAGGGAACGGGCAAAACCAGTCAGTGAGGGGGAAAAAAAAGATTTTGATCCTTAGGGAAACGTTGGGCTTCTTCCACACACTTCATTGATGTAGATGCATATTCTTTTACATGTTTCAGTCATTTGACTGTGGCCATGCTGGAGCCCTGCCTTTAAGGGTTTTTTTAGTTGAAGAAATTGACCCTAGAACTTATTTTTTGTAAGCCTATTCTGTAAGCCTATTTTGTAAGCTTATTCTGTCGTCCCTTTTGCTAAGTTACAGTGACAGAAACACACCAACATCAATTGTCAAGCAATGGTGGTGGTGGTGGTGGTGGAACAAAGAAAGACACACACACATATATATATGATGGGCTTCTTTCAGTTTCCATCTACCAAATCCACTCAGAAGGCTTTGGTCAGTCTGAGGCTATAGTAGAAGACACTTTCCCAGGGTGCCACGCAGCGGGACTGAACCCGGAACCATGTGATAGGGAAGCAAGTGTTTTACCATACAGCTACACCTGTATGTGTATGTATTTTATTGTGGCCTCGTTTCAACGGGAGGTGAGATTGTTATAAATGAGTGTCACCCTCCTACAAGCATTATCCTTCATTTCCATTCTTCCTTGGAAAATATATCTGGCTGTGGGCAAATATTACCTTACTCTGAAACTGGTGAGGAATGCTAAGACCACGAATACTCTCCAACCCATGCAAGCAAGGAAGAGTGAACTGTAAAATGATGCTGATGATGAAGATGTCTCTCTCTCTCTATAATTGTTAAAGAGGACAACAAACATTTAGGCAACACAAACATCTCAAGTTCTCCTTGCACCTAAGGACTCATGCTCTTCTTTCTCCTTGCACCTAAGGACTCATGCTCTTCTTTCTCTTTGCACCTAAGGACTCATGCTCTTCTAGGACAGCATTCTACACCATATGAGATGTCATCGGGTGTACCACAGGGATCTGTCCTTGGTCTCCTCTTGTTTGTGGCATACTCATGCTCTTCTTTCTCCTTGCACCTAAGGACTCATGCTCTTCTTTCTCCTTGCACCTAAGGACTCATACTCTTCTTTCTCCTTGCACCTAAGGACTCATGCTCTTCTTTCTCCTTGCACCTAAGGACTCATGCTCTTCTTTCTCCTTGCACCTAAGGACTCATGCTCTCTTTCTCCTTGCACCTAAGGACTCATGCTCTTCTTTCTCCTTGCACCTAAGGACTCACGCTCTTCTTTCTCTTTGCACTAAGGACTCATGCTCTTCTTCTCTTGCACCTAAGGACTCATGCTCTTCTTTTCCTTGCACCTAAGGACCATGCTCTTCTTTCTTTGCACCTAAGGACTCATGCTCTTCTTTCTCTTGCACCTAAGGACTCATGCTCTTCTTTCTCCTTGCACCTAAGGACTCATGCTCTTCTTTCTCTCCTTGCACCTAAGGACCCATGCTCTTCTTTCTCCTTGCACCTAAGGACTCATGCTCTTCTTCTCCTTGCACCTAAGGACTCATGCTCTTCTTTCTCCTTGCACCTAAGGACTCATGCTCTTTTTCTCCTTGCACCTAAGGACTCATGCTCTTCTTTCTCCTTGCACCTAAGGACTCATGCTCTTCTTTCTCCTTGCACCTAAGGACTCATGCTCTTCTTTCTCCTTGCACCTAAGGACTCATGCTCTTCTTTCTCCTTGCACCTAAGGACTCATGCTCTTCTTTCTCCTTGCACCTAAGGACTCATGCTCTTCTTTCTATGAACTTTTATGTTTCATTTTTCCTTTTTTTTCCTTCTTTTTTCCTTCATTTTCCTTCTTTGTTTTTCATTTTCCTTCTTTTTTTTCCTTCGTTTTTCCTTCATTTTTTCTTCATTTTTTTCCTTCATTTTTCCTTCATTTTTCCTTCCTTTCCATTTCCTTATTCTTTTACTCCCTTCCTCTTTGTTGTCATCTCATTAATATATACCATTCTAATTTTCCCTATCTCTCTCTGATGATAGAACATCCCATACTCGGGGATATCCCAGAAACAGCTTTGACCCTAGGACTTATTTTTTGTAATTTTTCCCAATAATAATAATATTTTATATGACTTGAGATGCTTGCCTTAATGTCTGTTGTCCTCTTTAACAATTTTATATCCACTGCATCATAAACCTGCAATGACTCCATAACTATCGTCTCAGCTATAACCTTGGAATAGTCCGTCACAGCACTTACCTAGCTTACCTAATCGTTTAGATCACCTGTAACCCAAACCCCCACACTTTGTATGTATGTATGTGTGTATATATATAGGTGCAGGCGTGCTGTGTGGTAAGAAGCTTGCTTCCCAACCTCATGGGTCTGGGTTCAATCCCACTGTATGGCATCTTGGGCAAGTGTCTTCTACTATAGTCTCGGGCCAAGCAAAGCTTTGTAAGTGAATTTGGTAGACAGAAAATGATAGAAGCCTGTTGTATACATGTTTGTCCTCCTCACCATTGCTTGACAACTGATGTTGGTGTGTTTACATACCTATAACTTAGCTGTTTGGCAAAAGAAATCAATAAATTAAGTACTCGGCTTACAAAGAATAAGTCTTGAGGTTGATTTGTTTGACAAAAAACCCTTAACCCTTTAGCATTCAGATTATTCTGTCAAATGTAAAGCTTATATATTCACACCATGTAAAATGAATCTTGCATCATTTCATGGCTTTGAGATTTCAATGATGTGATTGTTTCTTTTTAAAATGACACAATTAGGTGGCTATGAATGACCATATCTGACTGGTTTGAACATAAAAGAGGGAGCATATTTTGGCCGGATATGGCCAGTTTAAACACTAAGGGTTAAAGTGGTGCTCCAGCATGGCTGCAGTCAAATGACTGAAGCAAGTGAAAGAAAGGAGAAAAGAATAAAAGAAGATGTATTTCTACTTGGCAGGATGGTGAGGCTGGTGAAACTGAAGTGTCTAATGAAACGGCTAATCGGATGTCACTATTTTACGCCCACGCCACACCAATGTTAAAGATGTTAAGTGACACTACAACCAAGTTTGTGACGCAGGTAAGACACCCAACACACAGACATTCCTCCTACAGCAGCAGTTCTTTTGTTCCATTTTTAAGGATGGGTAACCATGGGGGGAGAGGCAATCTTCAACTGTTTTCACATTCTGTCTTTGAATTCTACTTCATTCTCTCTTTTTTGTATATAATTTATTAGTTGGGTGGTGGATATTTTGTGCCTATTTTCATTTTTTCAGTTTAAAATTTCACCTTGATTTCGTCCACACGCAAACACATATTCACAGACGCACACTTTGCAGCTTTACCCAATGCAGTGTTGAGCACTTGTTCTTATTGCTCGATATAAGCACGTGTATGTATGTATGTATGTATACACATACTCACACAAACACATGTTTATGAGTGTTAAACAAGAATATTATTGATAGTGACTTTGAAGTTTTGGCCAGTTAACCCTTTAGCATTCAGATTACTCAGTCAGATGTAATTCTCATTTAATCACATTGTTTTCAATTAATCATGCTTTATCTTGTAGCTTTGAGATTTTCATGATGTGATTCTTTATTTCCAAAATGACATTGTAGGGTAGGTGTGAGAGGTTGCTTCTGGCTGGTTTCAACATAAAACCTGTAGAATATTTTGATCAGATCTCTCTCTCTCTCTCTCTCTCTCTATATATATATATATATTATATATATATATATATATATATACAAGATAAGGGCAGAAGAAATTGGACCAATACGGTAATAACAAATTTTTTAGAGATTTCTATCGGTTTGTTTCGAGACGCATAAATTTAATGGTTATCGACAATTTTTTGTTTCGGCGTATCTGGCATTAGAATTTTTCTTCTGCCCTTATCTTGTAAATTATGTATAAATTTTACCTTTAAAGGCATTTTTTGATATGCTGGCCATTGATAAAATTTTTTTCCCGAAAAAAGTTTTATCCTATATCAATTATATATATCATCATCATCATCATCATCGTTTAACGTCCGCTTTCCATGCTAGCATGGGTTGGACGGTTCAACTGGGGTCTGGCAAGCCCGAAGGCTACACCAGGCCAGTCAGATCTGGCAGTGTTTCTACAGCTGGATGCCCTTCCTGTGTGTGTATATATATACACACACACACACACACATACACACACACATATATGTGGAATAAATGTATAATGCACAAAACTCAGAGTAGAGACTGAATGAATCACCAGATTTGCACAGATTTATAAACTTTACTTAATGTAGTGAGTATTATTTTTCATGGCTCGAAGAGTTAGGTACAATCCATGCATTCACCTCATGTAGGAACCTGGCAAGCAAAGTATTGCAATAACCAAACAAAGGTCAGTTATATTTAAGTTAAGGATAAAAAAGGAGCACTTGGCAAATCCAAAGAATGATCTAGCATATCAAGAAGGGTCACAGAGCGAATAATAATTAACTTGACTGAAGAAGTGAATGAACATTAACGCTGTCACCTATGTTGCATATATTGCATAATAAGCATGGTTTATTTATAGAAACGTTTGTAACATCAATTTGGCTCCTTTTTACCTCAAATTAATTAATGTATCTAGGTATATGAATATGAGAGAAGGTAAATGGAATACATGAGATTCTTTATTATTCAATGCACCAGAACTGTTTGCATAGCATCTCACCTGTGAGGCACCAGTGGAGGATGGGTCAAAGCAGTTGTAGTGAATAATAAAAATCTCATGAATTCTTTGTCATATTTTATAAATTCCACAGACACAAAGGAACTCCTGAAGTAAGTCCAGTGGCATATACCTCCATATTCTTGTTGACATCAGGTAGCCAAATACTGTGAATGGGCTTTAAACAGCATACTGCAGGGTGAATACCCAAACATAAAACCATTACCATGTATATATATATATATATAGGCGCAGGAGTGGCTGTGTGGTAAGTAGCTTGCTAACCAACCACATGGTTCCGGGTTCAGTCCCACTGCGTGGCATCTTGGGCAGGTGTCTTCTGCTATAGCCCCGGGCCGACCAATGCCTTGTGAGTGGATTTGGTAGACGGAAACTGAAAGAAGCCACGCCTATATATATATATGTGATAGTCTCTGCTCCCATCAATTTCGACATGAGTGTTTGAAGGAGAAGATTTAAAGAAAAAAGAAAAGAAAGAAGGAAAAAATCTGCAAGTAATTGGATGCCTGACTGTAATTTGAGTTGAGGAATGGATTTTACTATGAAACCACAATGGAGACACTGAAGAATTTGATTTTGCCTGGGATTGGGTTTTTCTGGTGATTGCAGGATAGAATTCTTTTATTGTTCTTTTTCCTCAACTCAAATTGTTTTGATGCATCGTGACACATTTTACACCATGCAAATTGGTCTGGGCAATAGAGTTTCCTAAGATGTCAAGTTGAGCTGTAGAAATTTTAGTAATTGCTTCAACTTATCCTTATACCTAAGGGCAAGTCTACCTTAACTGCAATATCCCTCCACTTGTTGACCATACAAAAGAAATTTTGGAATGCGGTCAATTTGCATTCAAACCACATATATATATATTTATAAGATCTCACATTTAAAATGTTGTACTTCAAAACCACAAAAGTACTCAGATACAATCGTGTTGGAAGTGTGTACTCTGATGTCTGTTTATAATATGTAACCTAAATTTATGTTATTCAGTTTACTTAACCATACTTAGTGTTAAACCCAAATTAATTACTAACGAAAATAATTGCGATGAAGAAATAAGTAATTAAGGAGAGTCAGTAAAATTATTAGTAATTAGCAGTATCGCCCGGCGTTGCTCGGGTTTGTAAGGGAAATAACTATATAAGCACAAAGGGGGGGGGGTGTTACTGTAGCTTTTTACGTTCTGAGATTTAATAATAATTTTCTAGAGAGCTACTTCCTTTATATATGCCAAAAATGCATTAAAAATGGGAAAGATTTATGGTAAATTTTTTTTTATATCGTAGCCTCATCGTAGACGTGCGCTAATACCCAGAAGGGCTCGATATGAATCACGACTATAAGATACCCGGTTTTGGTTAAACTGCACCGCAAAATGTGGGAGTAGTTAGGGATCTAAATCGTAGGAGACAGACAGACACACAACCTCTCTTTTATATATAAAGATAAGAGCAAGGGAGGGAACTCTTGAAATATCAATTTTCAAAAATTAAATGTTTGGCAGCTGGTTGAATGAAATATTGTGCCAAACAGATTTTGCAGTGGTGTGAGGAAAGTGAATCAAGAGAAGTGCATTTAGTCATCATTAACACAGTATTATATTAATAGATGTTTTACCATGCTTATGGCAAACCCTGGGACACATGCACTTGCCTGAGTGGCAGGGGAGTCATTAGCTTCTAATTTTATGTGTGTGTGTGTGTATACAGTTCTATATTTAAGAGATGAGGAATTGTGTACATTTTTGTGTGTGTATATATATATTGGTAAAAACGGTAAGACAACAAAAGAAAGAAAGAAAGAGACCTCAATATTATGTAAATAGAGGAATTTATCTGTAAAATAATATGAGACAATTACTCAATAGTCAAGATAAAACTCTGAGTTTCAGATGCCGAGGTGGAAATCCACAACACCATCTCTTCCGTTATCTGGCCACCTGAAAAAATGTTATGAAAAAATACCGTTATATAAAGGGAAATTACTGTATTATAATTCTGCTACTTATATAAATTAAGATTAAAAGTTAATAGTAAACATGTAAAATTTATATAACAGTATTTTTTCATAGCGTTTTTCAGATGACCAGATAACAGAAGAGATGGTGTTGTGGATTTCCACTTCGGCATCCGAAACTCAGAGTTTTATCTTGATTATTGAGTAATTGTCACATATTATTTTATTGATATATATATATATATATATTACGGAGATGTACTTGCATAGCAAGTGATTTGATCTGAAATCGTGTGCTGAAACAAAAACAATTGCAGCATGGAAGGTGTTTATAAGCCATTTAAGAAACACACAAAAGCCGTTCGATTCACTTTAACATTTAAGTGTAATTTGTCAAAATATTTTCAGCGCTTTAAGATTGCAACTGTTGACTGATAAAAATCTGTGCTGGTTAGATATATGTATATATATCTATATATATATATATATATCAAAATAGCTTGAGATACGTAAACAAAACCAAACACATATCCACAAAGATGTGTGTGTTGCAAGTGCATGGGTCAGCTGCAGTTTTTAGGCATAAGAAAATATATTCTCAGTGTGCCTGGTGTTAAAAACACCTGAAAGTAAGTCACATGGTCAAACGAGACAACTCGCCTCAGGTCTCTTCTCTGAGCAACAGACACATGTTTCGTCGTTGTTGTGACTTTTCAGTGTTGCAGACCAAACGAGGCCCACTGCAACCTATACATATGACTGGCCATGGCTCTATGCTAAATGCTTTATAAACCATCTGCTGGCAAGTCCCAACGTTTCATGCCATGCAAAAAATTCAAATAGGAAATTACAAGCAGCTTCAGGTGTATAAACAAAATCCACCCCTGAACTAACAACGTGCATACCCCTAGGTATGTGTGTTCAGTTTGGGTGGGTTTTTTTTTTTATATTGGAGGCTCGTGGCTTAGTGGTTAGTGTGTTGCACTCAGGATTGTAAGGTTGTGGTTTCTGTTCCGAGACTGAGTCATGTGTTGTATTCTTGAGCAAAACATTTCATTTTATGTTGCTCAGTCCACTCAGCTGGCAAAACTGAGTAATCCTGTGATAGACTGGCGTCCCATCCAAGTGGGGGAGTAAATATGCCACAAAATCTGGGAAACTGCCCTTATGAGTCTATGGCTCAGGAGGTCCCTTTCATCCTTTAGGATAGACATATTTATTCTGAAACGTTTTTTTTTTTTAAACACATAAAAGCAATGCACATTCACTAAATAGCGCACTCAATACCTGTGCAACATGTAACATTTGTTGTAATTTTATTGATTCTAATTTTGAAGATTTATTGGGTTTCCTTTGTTCAAAATCTCTTTGAAGCTACTCCCAACAAAACTCCAAAATCAGCTCCAATAAAATGACACACAGAGACTACATTAAATCATATTTGATGGCTTACAAGGTACACCAGCTTATAATGCACTCCTTAATTTTTGAAGGTCCTTTCTTAAGCCACTGCATTACAGATCCTAAGATGCAGGTTAAAGTTTCTAGAACATTTTTTGGCTTTTGTATAAAGTGTTCCTTATAAGCTATCAAATAATATCTTCTAAAAGATATTAAATTGAATAAATCAATGATGGAACTGATACTCAAATTTGGCAAAAGAAAAAAGAGAACAAATTTCAGATTGTGTTTGGATTTGAATACCAGTTTTAAAAAATCCATTTTGTTTTTATTGAATCTTTTATAAATTTGAAATTTTAAACTGAAAAAAAAAAAAAAATCCCCAATTATTTTAGCAATTTGAAATTGATCTAAAATTTTAAATTGGTAAAATAAAAATGAATTGTTTTTTTTTAATGAAATTTTATTCAAGTTTAGTTTATGGAAACTTGTTAATTTTATTTTAATGAATTTCTTTTCAGTTTGCTCTGACTTTATCTCTGTTTTTGTAAAATATATATGCATATGACATAATATGTGATATATATATATATATATATATATATATATATATGTATGTATATGTATTTGAAAAATATATTCTATAAAATGGAAGCTTGAATCTACTCCCCCTGGAGCCTCATAAGTTGCTTCGGGGTTGAACTATCCTTACTTTGAAAAAGTTGCAATTAAAATTCTTAAATGTTTATAAATTAAGAATATCTCATTCTCAAGAGACCTTAAGTCTGGTGACAGCAGACACCACAGAATTGTGGGGGGAAAAAAGTTTCAATTTCTTTATACTATACACATAATGTTTGACTACTGTATATTCTGTATTCAGTATCTCCTTAATTAAGGTAACACTAATAATGGCAAAGAGGAACTATTTCTTATATATTAATTTGTCGAGAATTTGGGGGTGCTAGGTTTAAAATCCCATTTTATAGAATACATTTTCTGAATATTTATTTTTATATCTTTTAAAATATATATGTTTGTAAAAATATTTTAATCAAACTGTGTTATTGAAATATCTTGTAATTTTATAAAAAGTCATCTTTGCCAATTATAAAATCCACTTTTTAATTATTAATGATCCTGTGTCATTCATCCGTCCAAGGTCCATCAAATCAAATATTGGTCAAGTTCTGGGATAGGTACTCAACTACACTTTCCCTTCAAAATTTCTTAATATAGGCCATGCGAGTGAATGAGATCCACTGACTCAAGGAAGCACTGCTTGTTCTTTTAGTGTAGCATAGGAAGTTCTCTGATGAACTCGGCACTTTAATTGTACTTTAATTGTACTTTAGGTTGACTCGTTAGTATTCAGGTTATTCTGTCTGATTTTATGCTTATTTATTTACCTTGATTTGAACTAATCATGCATTATTGCATAGCCTTGACTTTTTGATCGTATGACTGTTTAGCTATCAAATGACATTGTAGGGTAGGTGTGAGAAGCTAGATCTGGTCAGTTTGAATGTAAAACAGGAAGAGTTTTGGGGCCAGATAAAGCAGGCTTCACCATCATCCTCATCATCATTTAGCATCTGTTGTCCATAGCATTTAAACCAACCAGAACATGCTACCTGTTTTACGTTCAAACCTCCTAGATCTAGTTTCTCATACCTACCCTACCAGATCAGTCAAAATATATACAATCATACCTTCAAAATCCCAATGCTACCTGATACAGAACGGCTAATTCAAAGCAATGTGGTGGATAAATAAGCTTTACGCTTGACAGAATAATCGGAATGCTAAAGGGTTAACTCAACCTGTCTTGTGTCAGAGGAATGTGTTGCTGCTACAATGTTCGTTTTTGCAACCATGTAATAATCCGGAATAGCCATTCCACTACACTTTGGCATTTGTCTCTTGCTGTAGCTTTCAGATGACCCAATGCCAAGGAAAGGGAAATTTGGTTGATGGACACTGCACAAGTGTGTGTGTTTATGATGAAGGCTTCACACTGGCATGAGATGCAGTTAAGTGAAAAAGTACTGTTTTATTAATGTTTCGATTAAAGTGGAATAACCTTGTTTAGTCAAAGTAGGGATCCCTAATCAAAAGGTTATCCTTTTGGTTTCAGTTCTGAACTAAGAACAGGGAACACAATTCTCTGTTAATACAAAAACTCAGCTGATTTTCCTTCTATGATGTAAAAAAAAAAAAAAAAAAGTGTCCCTTGTAGTCAGTTGATAAATAGGGAAGGCTAAAATAAATCCCAGAATAAGGAGTGGACCTAAAATGATGGACTGGAAACCCTATTGGGTCCAGTGCTCCAGCTTCAACCAGTTAACCTTTCATTACTATATTTCTATTAAAATGCACTGCTTTTGTTTCAGTTAATTTTGAAAATAATCAAGAATTTATCAAAATATATTTTTTATTCAGCCTTTTTTTAAGCATAAATTAACATAAAATTTTGACAGAAGGTTTTGATATAGATCACTTTAGCACTAGAGTTTTGTATCAGAGATCTAGGGTTAGTCCTCAGGCAGGTTGGTATCAAAAGAGCTAATGTATATATACAAACATAATGTTTTAATTATTTTATTAATTATGGAGACAAAACAATGCAAGTTATAAAAAAAGAATACAGGTTGATGGTTCCTGCTTTTACCTGGTTTTGAAGAAGGGATCTGAATTCTGCAATATTGAAATGCAAGGTAAAGCTAGAAACCATCAACTTGTATTATTTTGACTTTATAACAAAAAGAAATAACTAAAAATGTTTATTTATATCAGACAATGTTTCGTGCAAGTAGCCCATATGCAGAGCAGTACTTAGTGTTGCCACTTCTCTAAGATAGGGATAATTCATTCTAGGCTAGCTGCAGAGTGAAAAATTAATGAGAATCAAAAGGTTTTATCCCTCACAGAAAGCATTACAAACAGGATTGCATTTTGCACCAAAAAGCCAATATGGGGGTTTCTCTCGTGGTGTCTACCACAGTATCGTTTGTCCAAACAGAATACCCATGTTTAAGCGGGGATAAATATTGCCGTTCAATATCAATACTGCCTCTGTCCCTAATTATTTTTGTACTTTTTAACAAGCTCACTGACAAATCACAACACTGGCACCTGTTTCAGCACTATTTATTCTATACATTGCTGGCACTAAGATGATTCGCTGCTATCTCTAGCTGTCAAGGGTCCATCACTGATGAGACCAAGGAAGGTTGAAATCACATGATCTGGTGACCTCAGTGTTGGAGGTGGCAGGGATTTATTCCCTACTAGCGATATAAACAAGAGTGTACTTTGTACCAAAAGCCAATATGGGGGTTTCTCTCGTGGTGTCTACCACAGTATCGTTTGTCCAAACAGAATACCCATGTTTAAGCGGGGATAAATATTGCCGTTCAATATCAATACTGCCTCTGTCCCTAATTATTTTTGTACTTTTTAACAAGCTCACTGACAAATCACAACACTGGCACCTGTTTCAGCACTATTTATTCTATACATTGCTGGCACTAAGATGATTCGCTGCTATCTCTAGCTGTCAAGGGTCCATCACTGATGAGACCAAGGAAGGTTGAAATCACATGATCTGGTGACCTCAGTGTTGGAGGTGGCAGGGATTTATCTCCCTACTAGCGATATAAACAAGTGTGTACTTTGTACCAAAAGCCAATATGGGAGAGGTTCTCTCATGGCATCTACCACAGTATAGTTTGTTCTAACAGAACATCCCATGTTTAAATGGGAATAAATATTACCTCTCTGTCACTAATACCGGCCTCTGTCACTAATATATATATATATATTCACAAATTCCACTCTCGGTAATCTGGGAATATTCAGACTGGCATAACATTAAGATAAGGGAATGGTAGTTGTAATATAGAGTGAAAGTATTATGTGTTATTTCCGTTTCTTTGTTACGTCTGCTTCAAGATTCCTGAGTGTTTCAGAGGAAACTTGTCTTTCAGTCGGAGCTTTCCACTTAACACTACAGATCTCTCTCTCTAATATATATATATGTATGTATGTATATACAATCAAAAACCAAAACATTCAATAGTCACTAATTGTGACTGAGGGTGCAGGGTAGACGAGAGGCAAAGATTCTTACAGCCATAAAAAGCTCATTGGCTTATGTACTGACAGGGGAGACAACTGCCCCACAGCGAGGGAGCTCCACTATCCTAGCATGCTAGTTTCACTTTCAACAGATCACCACTAGTGATCACTCCATCGCTGATAGTTGAGCTAAATCCTACTTATCGGTATATAATAATATTTACCATATGAATAAATGGATGATTCAGCAAAAAGGTTAAAGTGAAAATTCAGAAATAACAAAGGTGGCTAGACACAATACACCCTCACACTCACACATGACCATGTTGAAATTTTACCATTTTTTAGAATTTTCATATTTTCCTCTGAGCTTTTTACGGTTGGTTTGGAACAATAAAGTTCCTAAGTCCATATCCAGTGTTTCTAGAATTTCATGGTCTCATTTTCAAGAATTGAGAAATGTGAAGATATGCAAATGCTGGAATAGGGATTTAGGGGCCTAATGGTGCCGAACCAACTGTAAAAAGCTCATAAAAAAATATGAAAAGTCTGGAATAAAAAGAAAGATAAAACTTGAAAATAGTCGTGTTTGTGTGTGTATATATATATATATATTTATATATTATATATATATATGTATATATATTATGTATATATATATATATATATATATATATATGGCGCAGAAGTGGCTGTGTGGTAAGTAGCTTGCTTACCAACTACATGGTTCCAGAGTCAGGCCAACCAAAGCCTTGTGAGTGGATTTGGTAGACAGAAATTGAAAGATGCCCATTGTATGTATGTATATATGTATAATATATATATATATATATATATATATGTATGTATGTATATATATATGTATATATGTATTATATATATATGTATGTATATATGTATGTATATATATATGTATGTATATATGTATGTATATATATATGTATGTATATATGTATGTATATATGTATGTATGTATATATGTATGTATATTTATATGTATGTATGTATATATGTATGTATATATATGTATGTATATATATAGTATATATATATATATATGTATGTTATATGTATGTATATATGTATGTATATATGTATGTATGTATATATATATGTATGTATATATATGTATATATATATATTATATATATATATATATATATATATGTATATATATATGTATATATATGTATGTATATATGTATTATATATATGTATATATGTATGTATATATGTATATATATATGTATGTATATATGTATATATATATGTATGTATATATGTATGTATATATGTATATATATATGTATATATATATGTATATGTATATATGTATATAATCTATACGTCTGTGTTTGTCCCCTACCATCGCTTGACAATGTATGTTGGTTTGTTTACATCCCAGTAACTTAGTGGTTTGGCAACAGAGAACGATAGAATAAGTACTAGGCTTACAAAGAAAAAGTCCTGGGGTCGATTTTTATTACTAAAGGCAGCGCTCCAGCATGGCCACAACCAAATGGCTGAAACAAATGAAAGAATATATATATATATTTGTATATATAAAATAACCGTAGACACATATTTGCTTTCCTCCTTGTCTCAGCATATGATCAAGGATGTGGCAACTGAAGTGGGAGAGGCCCCTGTTCAGTTTCAGCCAAGTAGAATGGAGCTCCACCGGATAAACCCCATTTCACCCTGGTCCAACCAAACCCACAATTTTAGGACCATGAGCTTGCCACTAGGCCCATGCGCCTATAATATATATCTGGCACTCCGTCGCTTATCACGATGAAGGTTCCGTTTGATCCAATTGTAGGAACAGCTTGCTCGTGAAATTAACACACATGTGGCTGAGTACTCCACAGACACGGGTACCTTCAACGTAGTTCTCAGGAAGATTCAGCGCAATACAGAACGTGACAAGGTTGGCCTCTGAAATACAGGTACGTCTCATTTTTGCCACCTGAATAGACTGGAGCAATGTAAAATGAAGTGTCTTGTTCAAGGACACAGCATGCCGTTGGGAATCGAACTCATGTCCTTAGAGTTGTGATCTGTATACCATAACCACCAGCCACATGCCTTTACTTCTATATATAAACATTTTTCTTAATTTGATGATCAGATGTTAGACTATCCCAATACGTTTTTACTCTTTTACTTGTTTCAGTCATTTGACTGCGGCCATGCTGGAGCACCGCGTTTAGTCGAGCAAATCGACCCCGGGACTTATTCTTTGTAAGCCCAGTACTTATTCTATCGGTCACTTTTGCCGAACCGCTAAGTGACAGGGACGTAAACACACCAGCATCGGTTGTCAAGTGATGTTGGGGGGACAGACACAAACATACACGCACACACATATATATATACATATATATGACGGGCTTCTTTCAGTTTCCGTCTACCAAATCCATTCACAAGGCTTTGGTCGGCCCGGGGCTATAGTAGAAGACACTTGCCCAAGGTACCACGCAGTGGGACTGAAGCCGGAACCATGTGGTTGGTAAGCAAGCTACTTACCACACAGCCACTCCTGCGCCTATGTTTCTGTTTTTTAAACCTGTAATATCTTTGTATCCATCTGATTCCCTGTATCTGGTGGTTATACGATATGCTCAGAGAGAAGATAAAGGCAAGAAAACTGAGCTTATATAAGAATGCAGGGGACTGACTATCATTTAACTTGCTGCACTATTCGTCCCCCGTTAAGCTGCTGCTATCAACTTCACAGCAATGGAGAGGAGTGTTACTGGTTTCTTTTGTGTCTCATTGAAATGAAATGGAGTGGCTGTGTGGTAAGTAGCTTGCTAACCAACCACATGGTTCCGGGTTCAGTCCCACAGCGTGGCATCTTGGGCAAGTGTCTTCTGCTATAGCCCTGGGCCGACCAATGCCTTGTGAGTGGATTTGGTAGACGGAAACTGAAAGAAGCCTGTCGTATATATGTATATATATATATATGTGTCTGTGTTTGTCCCCCTAGCATTGCTTGACAACCGATGCTGGTGTGTTTACGTCCCCGTCACTTAGCGGTTCGGCAAAAGAGACCGATAGAATAAGCACTGGGCTTACAAAGAATAAGTCCCGGGGTCGATTTGCTCGACCAAAGGCGGTGCTCCAGCATGGCCGCAGTCAAATGACTGAAACAAGTAAAAGTAAAAGAGAGCATACCACAGTCCATGCGTCCACAGGCCCTTTGACAGGTGCCATTATTTCATCCTGTCAGGGGTCCAAAGTCATCTTCATCATCGTCGTTTAACGTCCGTTTTCTGCGCTAGCACGGGTTGGATGGTTCGACCGGGGTCTGGGAAGCCAGGGGCTGCACCAGGCTCCTGTCTGATCTGGCAGTGTTTCTACGGCTGGATGCCCATCCTAATGCCAACCACTCCGCGAGTGTAGTGGGCGCTTTTTATGTGCCAGGGGAGGCTGGCATCGGCCACGATCGGTTGGTGCTTTTAACGTGCCACCGGCACAGAAGCCAGTCGAGGCGGCGCTGGCATCGGCCACGTTCGTGTCAGGGGTCCAAAATCATCGACACCAAACAAACTCGTTGGGGTTGTCGGGTTAGTTGTTAATGACACTGCATGCAACAGTTTGTACTGGATTATGCATTAGTGTATACACCTGCTTGTTGTTCCCTCACCTGTTTTTGTCTTCAGTTGGCCATTCCTGGGAATCCAGCAGGAAAGTGTGATGATAGTTGCTTCTGATAGAACCCTTCTGAGCAGATGCTCCAATGACCCTCCCAGGCAGATAAGATGGTTGGATGAACCATTATGCCACTCTCCTCACTTTAGTGAAATGTGTGAGCCAAGCTCATTATTAAATTACAATTTAATTGGGATTCAATTTAAACTTAAGGCTTGGAACCTCATTTTTATTCTGCAGCCAGCAGCACTAAATAGCTCAATGCAACCCCTAAAGCTGAAGTAAATAACTTCAACATTATTCTACATTATGACTAAATAACCCAGATTAATCTGTTCGAACAACGAAGAACCTTTAGTAATCCTTAAGAATAACCAATGACTTTGCAGCCCCTTAGTTTTGATGCAAAGAGGAGCTGCACACTGCCCCCCCCCTCACTCTCCTCTCATCTATGACAATCCTCAGTCCAGTGGCAAAAGCAGGTCAAGAAAAGGGGATAAAATAACCTCAGTATTCTATAACTGATCAAAAAATAAAACTTATGTTTTACGCCTGGACCAACCACCAGAATATCGTACATAATATACAAAGTTTAATAATAGCTGAGCAAAATAACCAAAGAAGCCCAACTGTGATTCTAACACCAGAACTAAAACATGCTTTAAGCTTATAATTCTGCTTCATACACTAAACTATTTGCTTACATGGTTTGTGACTTTCAATTTAATTTACTTGTATATTTGAAATAGTCATAGAACAGAGTTTGGGAGGTTTGCAGGCCACACCACTAGGATGTGTAACTGGAAAGGCCTTTGTGGAGTTCAAAGGGAAGCCTGAATACTTGCAACAGAGTAAACTCTGTTTAGTGCCCTGAAGGAGAAGAAGCCAGTGAGTTAGGTCTACTGCTTTACATGTGTCACGGACATCTTCTGTTTCTGAATTAGTCAGGGCAATAGGGGTAGAGCCCTTGAGTTTTTGTGGTTGTTCCTATCTCATAAGATTGATGCTGAAACTTCAACAACAGCAAGTCCTCCACGAAGGGAATCTGGTTCAGGTGCCTGTTTCATTGAATGTGACTCAAGTAGCAAGAAACCTGATGATAGTGGCTGAGAGGGTGTGTGTGTGTATGCAGAGATGGTTGGGTGGCTTAGTTAACTTTGTAGCAAAGTGGTTCAAGGTTCAGTCCCACTGTACACCATCTCAGGCAAGTGTTTTGCAGTCTGGCCTCAAGTTCAAAAGCTTTTTGAGTTGAATTTGGTCGATGGAAACAGTATAATGGTAACTTATGTTCACAAGGAACAGGTTGACAGTAACTTTGACATTTCATCAGTGATAGGCTTTCTGAGTGAGTCTGATATATTTTATTAATCGATAACCATTCATAAATTCAACAATTAAAAACACACACACACACACACACATTATAACTGGTCCACTACTGAAGACGATGCTAGCAGAATGTTGTTGCCGCATATCATCTTTAGTTGGCAAGAGAGAATTGTGGGGGCTGATGTAATTCAGACAATCATCGTTATCGGATTTAAAATTATTCAACAGTTGATACTTTCACATTCAAAAAGGTCTGCAAATACAGAGGCATCATTTGGATGATTGCTTCAGACCCACATGGTTTACAAGTTCCAGCCCCAAATTCATAAATCTATGTATATATATATGTACGTTTTAAGCAATTGAGATTCAAGTGAGTTCTAATGAATTCACATGAATATGGTCCTTAACTTGGATGCACCGGAAATCTATATGGTGTTAACCATACGACAAAGTGGGGTGATTACAAATAGGAAAGAAGCAACAAGAATGGATCAATATATCGGTACAATTGTTTCGTACGAGGACATCTTTAATAAAGCTACAAAAATTGCAGTAAATATAGGTGGCTCGTACTCATCAGCTGAAAATACATATATATATATATATATATATACATATATATACATATGTGTGTGTGTTCTTCTATTTGTTTCAGTCATTTGACTGTGGCCATGTTGGAGCACCGCCTTAGAGTGTTTTTGTCAAGCAATTCAACTCCAGGACTTTTTTTTATAGCCCAGTACTTATTCTATTGGTGTCTTTTGCCAAACTGCTAAGTTACAAGGATGTAAACACACTCACATCGGTTGTAAAGTGATGGAGAGAAACACAGATACTAATACAATGGGCTTCTTTCAGTTTCCATCTACCAAATCTACTCACAAGGCTTTGGTTGACCCGTGGCTATAGTAGAAGACACTTGCCGAAGGTTCCATGCATTCGGACTGAACCCAGAGTCATGTGCTTAGGAAGCAAGCATTTTATCACCCAGCCATGCCTACGCCTTTATATATATATATATTATATATATATATATATATATATATTTAATTGTCACTAATTGTGGCTGAGGGTGCCAAAGCACATATATTGCAAGAAATAATAGTTAAAATCCTTAATGTACGAAATGCACAATATATATGTATATTTATATATATATATATGTATATATATATATATATATACTGACATAGGGTATTTACTGTGCCATGATTGACTCTGCGATCACCGGATTAGACTAGTTTCAGCTACCAGTCATATACATCTGTGATATACATCTGGAAAATCCTGGAGAGTCTTGTCCCAAACTTTGGCATTCAAAGTTACCCCAACCGCAGAACGGGGCGCCACTGCATGGTACCAAAGATTCCAACATCACCATCAAAATACAGGACCAGATACTGCAACAGCTTGGGTTTCAGAGGACCACAGCCCTTTAACATCCTCCCTAAATGCCTGAGAGACTTGCATGGTGTGGATGTGGATTTCTTTAAAATGAAACTGGATCTCTTCTTGTCGGGGGTCCCAGATGAACCTACCTCACGACAGGAGGCACAGAGGCGGGCAGCGGCATCGAACTCCCTTGTTGACCAAGTGCCACGTATCAGAGGTGGATTCACATATTAGTGTAGCTCATTCAGCGGTGCTACCCCAGCATGGCCACAGCCTTCAGGCTGAAACATTTTTAAG
>NC_043026.1:3262070-3292070 GCF_006345805.1 Octopus sinensis
GTAGGTTAAATGTAAGCCGATTGCCTCTGTGTCTCTTCCTGCTGCTGTTGTTGTTGTTGTTATCTCTCTCCTCTCTGAGTTCCGTGGCGAACTTTTGCTGATCGATCGAGCCTGGTCAATCGTCGTCGCTTGACTTGTTGGGATCCCGGGTTCGAGTTCGAGCGACGGCAGGTGGGATTCCGTAGCAACTTTCGGAGGTCCATAACAATATATATATATATATATATATATATATATATATATATATATATATATATATATATATAATATTATATATATATATTAAACATTTACATATATTTTATTATTAATTTGCATATTGATGTATATTGTTTTGTTCCATTTTCATGTTCCTATTTGTATAATTAATAAATAATATGAAATTGTAATATCCGTAAGTTGATGATCGAAATGAATTTGTTCCTCCATTTTCTTATTTATATATATATATATAGGCACAGAAGTGGCTGAGTGGTAAGAAGTTTGCTTCTCAACCACATGGTTCCGGGTTCAGTCCCACTGCATAGCACCATTGGGCAAGTGTCTTCTACTATAGCCTTGGGCCAATCAAAGCTTTGTGTGTGGATTTCATAGATGGAAACTGAAAGAAAACCATCGTAAGTATATATATATATATATATATATATATATATATATATATATATATATATATGTATTTGTGTGTGTGAGTGTTTATCACCCCATCATCACTTGACAACTGATGGTGGTGTGTTTATGTCCCCATAATTAGCGGTTTGGTAAGAAAGTTCAATAGAATAATTACTAGGCTTACAACGAATAAATCTTGGAGTCGACTTGTTTGACTAAAGGTCGTACTCTAGTATGGCTGCAGTCAAATGACTGAAACTAGTAAAAGAATATATATATATATGTGTGTGTGCGTGTGTATGTATATATATGTCTGAGGGAAAAAGGAACCATCTTGGATTGGTCCTTTCTTAGTGGAATACTTTACAACCGGTTGTGTTGCATCCCCTGGTGCAGATGCATCTTATCAGGTGTCTTGTTTTAAAGAAGATACCTCACTAAATATGTTCGGTTTGAATTGGCATGTTGTTGCTTGTAAGGTTTTGGCAGATGTATAGAGATATATAATGTTGATTTGTTTAGCAAGTGTAAGATTGGTAGAATCGAGAGCCTCCTTAAGCATTCGCAGTTGTGCTGGGCTGGGCATATCCTCAAAATGAATGACGAAAGAATACCCAAGGTTATCATTTACAGCCAGCTGAGATAGTGGCACAGAATGTTGGTTGACCATGGCTCAGATATAAGGAGAAGCTGAAGAGTAACTTCTCAGTTGTGGAGATAACTCACAACGCCTTTGAGGACACAGCTTTTGGCATTAGAAGGAATATTTAAAGCATTTATATATAATTATATATGTGTGTGTATGTATGAGTAAAAAGTAGTTGAATTTACAAAATTCTTTGGTAAATCTTTGGGGTCGATGTAATTGACTTATAACCTCCTCAGAAATTGCTGGCCTTGTGCCAAAATTTGAAACCAATATGAGGGTTGTACTTGTTAATTAAAATAGCTTCTTTTATTCTCGGGTTCCCAATGTTTCTTTCTGTAATTTCAATGGAAACCTGGATGTCTTGAGTGTGGCATTTCCCTAAGTGCTTCTCAATGGAAGAAACATTGTTCCTTAACCCATATATACTTACCTGTTTTATGTTCATAGTTTTACAAACAGTCAGTTGTGTTCCATCTCAATCACCAATAACTCATTATACTTTATTCCTTACCTTACGAGTAAAACAACCACATTCTTCTGATTGACGCATAAAACTAGCTAATGATTAATGTTTCACTTGAACAATCTATGTTCTCACCCCCAACATTCACTGACAACCACATTTTAGGCTTATTGTAGGTGTTTGTAGTTATATTCACACGTCCAGACACATGTTCTTCCTCCTCTGTCGTCGTTTAACATGCTTTCCATGCTGGCATGGCTGGAAGTTTGGACAGGAGCTGGTCAGGCCCCAATTGTTTCTTTTGGCATGGTTTCTATGGCTGTATGACGCCAACCACTTTACTGGTGCTCCTTATGTGCCTCTGGCACGAATGCATTTTATGTGGCACTGGTACCCGCAAGACAAAGACTCATCGAGAGGGCGTGGGGGCATGGACATAAAGGACAGCCTGTATGTATGGATGGTCACGATTTTTCTTAGCTTCTATCATCATCATCATCATTTGGCTGGCATGGGTTAAATGGTCTGACAGGAAATGGTAAGCTGGAGGGCTTCCCAGGTTCCAGTCTGATTTGGCATGGATTCTACAGCTGGATGCCCTTCCTAATGCTGACCACTCCTGGAGTGTAATGGGTGGTTCTTACCTGTGTAAATATGCATATATATGTATTTCCCAAAGAGTCGTTTACTTCAACAAACCATCTGCTGGCACCTTCAAAGGTGCATGGAATAACCGATCCATTTATTAAAAACCAGGTAACAATAGAAAGGCCATCCAGGTGTAAAACGGTGACTCAATAATATATCCACCTGACCCATGCTAACGTAGAAAAGCTGGATGTAAAACCAAGAAGCACGTAAGGACATGTTTTCATATGAATTTACATATATGTTGTGTGTGTGTGTGTGCTTACATATGTCTAAAGCTATCTGCAGATATTTTTGTCAACATTTGTACATCTTTATACATGTGCATTCATGTGTGTATACACTCCTGTATGCATGTCTCGGTGCATGGATTTGCATTGAAACATGTGCAAAAGTACACACACACACACGTGTATATATATATATATATATATATATATATATATACAGAGAGAGAAAGAGAGGCAGATGTAGATATAGCTACACACATACACACACATGTTGGAAGGCGTAAAGTTCCTTGTTTTCGGTAAAACAAAATACAAGAGGACGATTTCATTGAACATATTCCCTTTTTGTTTTCCTAATCCCTGTGAAAATACTTGGAAGGTTGGGCCACCAACCAGTTCTTCCCCGATACCCTTAAATCCAGGACCTTCTCAGCACCTCGCTCTTATACACATATCTAAGTAAAGGCATCCTTAACTCTTTCTCCTCCACCATCACGAATGTCATCTACTGCATCAAATGCACTCCTTGTGGGGCTTTATACACTGCCCAAACCGGTCATCATTGTCTAGTGGATCGATTCACCAAATACTTATAAGATATCCATCTCTAGAAACAAACACTCCTTTCCTGTCATCTCTGCTCAGCGAACCACTTTACACAACACCTGAATGTTCAGCTTAATGTTGCTCAACAGATCCTTAGCTCCTAGATTTCGCATGGCACAATGTTTCATCTTCTCACTACTGACTCGTACACCATTTGGTCTCAACTCACCACACACCTTCTTGGGACTGCTCCCCATACAACATGTCTCCACCCCGTGACATTCACACACACACATCATATATATGTCAGACAGTCTCTCTCTCTCTCTCACACACACACACTGCCCATACCTTCCTCACACACATTCACATGAATGAGATTATATGCACAGACCTGCACATGCATGCAACAGCCACATTCACGCACAACTCTCTCCCTCCTTCTTTCCCTTAATCACTTTCATTTCTTTTTCTTCCTTCTCTTTTCCTTCTCCATAATGCATACGTTAGCACACACACACACATTTATATACACATAAGCAGACAGAAATCCTCTTTCATGCACACACAAACACGTGTGTGTGTGGCCTCTTTCAGTTTTCATCTACCAAATCCACTGATGAATCACTGATTGCCCCAGGGCTATTGTAGCAGGCCTTTGCTGTAAGGTACCATGCGGTGGGACTGAACCTGAAACCACATGGTTAGGAAGCGGACTTCTCACCCACATAGCCTCAGCTCTAAATACAAGATATACTTACATACATATAACATCATCATCATCGTTTAATGTCCGTTTTCCATGCTGGCATGGGTTGGACGGTTCTGGGAAGCCAGGAGGCTGCCCCAGACTCCAGTCTGATCTGGCACTGTTTCTACAGCTGGATGCCCTTCCTAATGCCAACCACTCCGAGAGTGCAGTGGGTTCTTGGGACTCTGTTAGTTACAAAAACGGATCCAGGTGATCCAATCAACGGAACGGACTGCACGTGAAATTGACATGCAAGTGGCTGAGTGCACCACAGACATGTTTACTCTTAGCACAGTTATCAGCAAAGTTCAGAGTGACACAGAATGTGACAAGGCTGGCCATTTTGAATTGTGAGTACAACTCATTTTTGCCAATGTGAAATAAAGTGTCTTGCTCAAGGACGTGCCAGTGAAGATTGAACTCATGAGCTTCTGATCATTAACTGAATACCTTACCCACTGAGCCATGTTCCTCCACTCACTACATATATACATAGATACACACACCACACACACATATATATATATATATACAGAGAGAGAATGCATACATACGCATGCATATATACATATGTGTGCGTGTGGGTGTATATATAAATGAATAAAAATCTCAAGAGTCAGAGGAATCGAATTAAACAAAAAAAAACAAAAAAAAGGCAAGAGAGAAAAAAGAAGAAGAACAACAACGAGTTTGTAGTAAAAGTGTTTCCTATATTGAATGAATGTCAGTGCCGCCGGTAATTGGGACGAGGGCCTCGACTGTCGAGTGGAGGGCATGGGTTGTCTACCCTGCTGCTGGCTGCTATCGCTGGTGATCGAGACCGTTTTGGTAGAGTGAGGGCAACAGAAGATGTGTCCATTGCTTCTGGGTCATCTCGCATTGAGCTATGTCCTGCTAGGCATCCATCCATCAAAGGGGCCATGGTTGATGGACTGCACAAATAAATACAGAATACATATATACGCATAAATATATATACAGATAAAATATATATATACATACATACACACACACACAAATGATTATATAGAAAAGAAATATGTATATATACACATGAATAAATACAGACAGAAGGTTATATACACACACACATACACACATATATATATATGTATATATAATGTACTGTTCCGTGATAGAAAATTCAACAAAAAGTACTCCATCTGGTGAGAGATGAATACTATTTACTTAAAGGACACAATACATGTCTTTAAGTGCTGCTAATAGTTTCATGTGTTGAGAAAACTCCAAAATATTCCTCAGGCACAAACTAATTATCATTACTAAAGAAATTGAATAATTAAAGGAACTCGAAAAAAACTAAGGCAGCGTGCAGAAAATGCAGACAGTAAACAATGGAAAGCAAAAAACAGAAAATGGAAAGTGGAAAACAGAAACTAGAGTGTAAAAAGGTCAGAAAAGGTAAAAGAGCTCTCCACCTTAGAGCTTAAATGATAAGGCTGGAAAGATATGAAGTCAGTCAGGAATAGGCAGAAGTCACTACAATCCGAAATCATAATACAAGCGATAGGAAGACCTATATTGGATTATGTGAAGGTGAATTGAAAAATCGCTCTGCTAATCACATCAGCTCCTTCCAACAGAGGGACGAAAGTAAAGCTACTAAGTTGGCTAGCTACGTATGGAGTTTGAAAGATAACGAAACGCCACATGGGATTAAATGGAAGGTAATTGAAAAATCCATATCTTATGTGAACAGATCGAATAAATATAGACTTTGGCTGAAAGAGCGCAGATCCTGTTCAGATCAGAGATCCCTAACTCTCTATTGAACTCCAGGTCAGAAATTTTCAGTGGTTGCGTGCATATGTATAAATATATTTTGAAAAATTGGAAAATTCCACCTACCCCTGACCGACTTGATGTCTTTCCAGCCTTATCATTTAAGGTCTTAGGAGGATAACTCTTTTACCTTTTTACTTTTTATTTTTGACATTTTAGTTTTCCATTTTCTCTTCTTTCTCTCTACATTTTCTTCATGCTGTCTTCTCAGTTTTTTTCGCGTTTCTTCTATTATTCAATTTCTTTAGTTTGTTATGATACGTGGTTTGCACCCAAAGATTATGTTTCAGTTTTCTCAACAGGAAACTATTTGTAGCACTTTAATACATGAGTTGTAACCTTTAATTGAATAACATATAACTATATACACATACACATATATATATAGAGAGAGAGAGGGAGGGAGGGAGAGTCAATAGCTGAGATCCAGAGCTTCTCACTCTAACAAATTTTATAATCTTATCTTCAGTATTAAATCTCGTAGTAACAACTTCAATTGGTTTCTCATGTGCAAGTCCAACTCTGTTGTCATCTCAATGAGCAAAGAGACAATGCATTGCTGATTTGCTCTGGGCAGGAGATGACCATCAAGCAAATTTCTGAGTTGGTTAATGTGTCGTTAAGCACAGTTTACGACATCAAGAACTATTTGGATAACACCAGAGGTATTCAGAAGAAACTGAAGCAACCAATAACAAGTGAGATCCAGCATACCTGAAGGCCCTCAAATCTAAAATTTCAAAGGATCCAACCACATCTCTGACAAAACTGACAACTGAAATGAAAATTGATACCAAGACTGTTAGAAATACTGTTCACTGTGATTGAATCCTGCAACATTTTGTGCCAACTCCAAGACACCCCCTGACCGATTCAATGAAAGTCAGGAAGCTCGAGAGAGCAAAAAAAGTGTTGTGCCTTCCTGAAGAGGTCAGGATCCACTGTGGAAAATAGTTTCTGACGAGAAAATCTTCACTGTGGATTCTGTTGTGAACAGACGAAACGATTGGTTTATTGCTGAATCACTATCTCAAGTGAAGGGTGTCTACAGAGCAAAGCATCCTGCTCGGGGGAGGCAGTTGTGGCATCAGATGACAAAAGAAAAACAATGGCCCAACATTTTTTACATTCTCCTGAGAGAATCGGTGCTGATGTCTATTACAAAGCGTGAAGATAGCATGTCCTGCTTTAGCCTAATTAGCTAATTACCCTAAACGTAATTATATGTAGATTCAGGATGGAACACCTGCTCATACAGCAAAGGAAGTACAAAAGCAATGAAGGGACAATTTTGCTGATTCGTAGCCCTTCTCCAGCCCCGACTCGAATCCACTGGACTATTCTAGTTGAGGCACTTTAGAGCAGTCTACCAACAGAGTTTTGAAGAAAGAATGGGCCAAATTGCCCAAACTTCAGATGCCATATCCAATTGGTGACAGACAATATTGGGGGTCACATTAGAGCAGACTCTCTATTATTGGCAGCAATAACTTAAGGATAAATAATCTTGCTTAATGTTGACCCTTCCATCTACAAATAAACATTTCCAAATTCTTTTTGGCTTTTCCAAGTTTTGCTTTTCTATCCTGTAAATGTCTGTATGTATATGTATATATGTGTATGTGAGTGTGTGTGTATATATATATATGCATGTGTAGACATCTTATACATACATATATGTATGTATATCTGCATGTATGTGTACATATCTATACATATATATGAGTGTGTATGTGTATACATATATACTTTTATTTTTATTCTTCGGTTTAACAAAGTTATAAAACGAAGTTATAACATTATTCTCCTATACATATGTATCTCTCTCTCTCTATGTTATATGTATATATATATACACACAAACATACATGTGTGTATAAATAAATGAATATTTGAAGGGAGAAACTGAGATATACACATGTTATATACACGGTGGTGGTTTTAGCTTTACCTTGTTGGTCCACGGAAACCAGCCATCAGTTGACGACGTGGAGACTTTGATTTGAGTAATTCAGTGAAGACAGATGGCGCCACATATGTGAAACCCTGGAAACAGTTCAGAAGAAAAAAGAAGAAAATTATTTAAGAACTTGAAGAACAATCAGAGACCAAACCCTTCTTCCCCGCCCTAAAACCTTTTTCCTCGCATAAAAACTGAAATGTATATTTAGGTTTATTCAGACATAGTGTATCTAGGAGAACATCATTTAATGTATCCTTCCTTGTTGTTTAACTCCAGCAAACCTATGATCATAGATGTTCCAACTGTGACCATCCTGTCTTCCACTCATTCATTTCCAACTCACCCCACCCTCTCTCTCTCCCTATATTGTATACACTACCGCCACCATCACCCTAGTTCCTCCCACAGAAAGCCACGGTTTAAGACCAGCCTTAAATGGGTCAGTCTCTTCGCTTTGAGAGACAATGTCAACAACATCAACACCGACCATTATTTAATACCAATAATAATAATAATAATAATATAATAAAAATGGTTCCAGATTTTGCCACAAGGGCAGCAGTCTTGTTGGAAAGGATGAATTGATTTTATTGACCCCAGTGTTCAACTGGTACTTATTTTATCAACCCCAAAAGGATGAAAGGTAAAGTTAACCTTGGCAGGATTTGAACTCAGAACCTAGCGCCAGGCGAAACACTGCTAAGCATTTTGTCCAGCACACTAACTATTGTGCCAGCTCACTGCTTCAATAATAATAATAACATCATCATCATCATCATCGTTTAACGTCCGCTTTCCATGCTAGCATGGGTTGGACGGTTCAACTGGGGTCTGGGAAGCCAGAAGGCTGCACCAGGCCCAGTCTGATCTGGCAGTGTTTCTACGGCTGGATGCCCTTCCTAACGCCAACCACTCTGTGAGTGTAGTGGGTGCTTTTTACGTGCCAGTCAGGGCGGCGCTGGCTACGGCCACATTTGCATGGTACTCTTACGTGCCACCGGCACTGGTATCACAGCTACGAATTCCACTATGTCAATAGATTATGATTTTGATTTTCACTTGCCTCAACAGGTCTTCACAAATGGAGTTTTGTGTCCCAAGAAGGAAAGGAACACATAAGTGGGCTGGCTACATCCCAGGTAGGGCCCATGGGATTATGGCCTCACTTGTCCTGCCGGGGCTTCTCACGCACAGCATACTTCCAACGGTCTCGGTCTCTAGTCATTTCCTCGGTGAGACCTAAAGTTCGAAGGTCGTGCTTCACCACCTCATCGCAGGTTTTCCTGGGTCTACCTCTTCCACAGGTTCCCTCAACCACTAGGTTGTGGCACTTTTTCACACAACTATCTTCATCCATTCTCGCCACATGGTCATGCCAGTGCAAACGTCTCTCTTGCACACTACAACTGATGCTTCTTAGGTCCAACTTTTCTCTCAAAGTACTTACACTCTGTCGAGTATGAACACTGACATTACACATCCATCGGACCATACTGGCTTCATTTCTTGCGAGCACATCCACCCCCGCTGCTGACTTGGTCACCGAGGTAACAGAAGCTATCAACTATTTCTAGTTTTTCTCCCTGGAATGTGGCGGAAGATGGTCTCTGCGTATTTTCAGTGTTTGATACTCCCGAGCATCTGCCACATAGAAAAACTATCTTCCTAGTTAGCCTTCCTTTGACATTGCTGCACCTCTTATGTGTCCATAGCTTACACTTGGTGCATCTTATAGAGTTTCTACCTACACCTTTCTTACAGATCGAGCAGGGCCATCTACCTGAAGGTGTTTATGATTTGTCTACCTTCCTACTTATTAGGACTTTGGTTTTAGCTAGGTTGACTCTAAGGCCCTTCGATTCTAAACCTTGCTTCCACACCTGAAACTTCTCCTCCAGTTCTGATAGAGACTCAGCAATTAGAGCAAGGTCATCAGCATAGAGGAGCTCCCAGGGGCATCCTGTCTTGAATTCCTCCATTATTGCTTGGAGGACTATGATAAATAGGAGGGAACTGAGGACTGAACCTTGGTGGACCCCAACCTCTACCCGGAATTCTTCACTGTACTCGTTGCCAACCCTCACCTTACTAGCAGTGTCCCTGTTAATGGCTCGTTCAGCTCTCACTAACCTTTCATCTATCCCTAGTTTCCTCATTGACCACCAGATAAGGGATCGGGGGACCCTGTCGAAGGCTTTCTCCATATCAACAAAAGCCAGGTATAGGGGCTTGCCTTTGGCTAGGTATTTCTCCTGCAGCTGTCTTACCAGGAATATAGCATCAGTAGTACTTTTCCCTGGCACGAACCCAAACTGCATCTCTAATTACTCTCTCTCTAATTAGTTGGGCTATGACCCTCTCCGTAACCTTCATTATCTGATCCAACAGCTTGATACCTCTATAATTATTTGTATCTAGGGCATCACCTTTACCTTTGTAGCAGTTGACTAGTATGCTGCTACACCAGTCATTGGGAATGACTTCTTCGTGTATCACCTGGTTAACTATACGGGTGACTAGGCTATAGCTGACACTACCAGATATGTTGAGCAGTAATTCCTGATGGGCCTGGGGCTTTCCCTGTCTTCATGCTTCTAATTGCCTTAACTACCAAGGAACTGTCAACTCGGATAGCTGGTCCCTCTGTTGGGTCGACATTCGGCAGACTCTCTTCATCCCATTCATTTTCTTTATTCAGCAACCTTTCATAGTGGCATCTCCAAACCTCTCTCTTTGGATAAATTAAATACCAGTTACGCACTGGGGGTCAATCCAGATTTCAGGCCTTGTGCCTATAGTAGAAAGGAATATGGATGTGTGTGTTATCTCAGTCCATATTCCTGGGTGGGGTAGAAACTTTCATGGGGTCCTAGCAGAAGCAGTCATCACTAGACTTTCTTGCTAGCTTCCCTAGCAGGACCATCTGTGACTGCTAGTCTTGTTCTCCTGCTTTTTGGCTTCTCTTGGAGGATCCATTTTGCAATTATGTCCCCACTATATTCTAATCACATGTCTGTAGTATTGAAGTTGTGACCTCTCGATGGGGTCAAGCAGCTCTTTCCTGTTCCCTGGCTGACCTCTATTTATACAGGGTTAGACACAGAGTGGAAGCAGTTTGTTGTGAAGACTTTGGAATGGTAATTGATAATTGCAGAGGATGCAGCAATATTTAGAAATGTGTTCTTCAGGACCTGTACATTTGATAACATTAACAGTTTGGCAACATTGTCTGTCTGTGAGTCTATGTGTATATGTATTCATATGGATGAGGGTAACTGTATAAAGAAATGCTGGTCACTTAGGATGGCATTGAGTGAGGTGATGGAGGCTGATCTCCGGGTCTGGAACTCCATAGAGGTGATGACAAAGGATGGGGAGAACTGGCAATAGGAACTTGAAAAGACCTTCTGAAATTGGTAAAACTAAGTTCTAGACACTGTGTATGTATACACCATACGTCTCTCTCTCTCTCTCTCTCTCTCCCCATTCACTGAACCCTTCAGATGAGGTGACAAAGGACCGAGGTATCTGGTGCAGAAGTGTTAAGGCCGTTCCCTGCTGATGAAAAGGGTTGGCCTGCAAGAGTCAGTGCCACGTAAAAGTGCTCGTGCCAGTGTCACATTAAAACCACTCAACAAACTCTGTAAAAAATGGTTGGCATTAGGAAGGACATCCAGCCATAGAAAGGGCCAACCAGACTGGAACCTGGTGCAGCTCTTCTGCTTGCCAGCTCTGGTCAAACCGTCCAACCCATGCCAGCATGAAAAACAGATGTTAAAAGATGACGATGACAATACACACAGACACACCACACAACTGGTCCCTTTGCCCAATTTCCCTATTAAGACACCTCCACTAGATATCTTGATGCTTTGTCATCTCCTTTGAAAGGTTCAGTGAATGGAATGGTGGTAGGGGAGGAGAGATAATTTGGTGTATCGATGTATGAGTTCCCCCATCATCTTTGTACCTGCAGCTTCTCCTTCATCTGACTCGTTTTTCTCAACTGCCCACAACCATTCCACTTGATATCCACCATTAATCCTTTCGCTGTTCTCTCCATCCACATTTTACATTGATCATTCTTTCCCTCTGACCCACCAAATTATCTCCTTCTCTACCACTGTACGTTTCACTCTCCCCCGTCCCCACACTCTGGCTACCTATACAAACTACACATCATCTCTCTCTCTCTCCCTCATCCCTTATCCTTCTCCTTCACCACTGTATCTCTATACTAGTATTGCTTTGCCTTTCACTCACATATTTCATTGGTCTCTACCTCTTTATCCACCCCTTGGTACCTGTTCTCCACTCATTATAGTCACACCCCTCCCGCCAAACCCTCTTGCAACCTCTTCCCCCCCCCACATTCTTTTATCTTCAGTTCCATCTCGTTTCGGCTCAGCCTCTACTTTGCCCCTCCAACCATGACATCTCATCACCACTCGGTTTCTCTCTTCCCAGCTCCAACCTGATTGGTCGTCTCCATCCTCTCTTTTAAGATTTGAGAAAGCATGTTGTTGTTCTTCTTCTACAGCAAGAAACATGATCTGCTCTGGCTCCTTCCCTTATGCTGTAACCCCTCATCATCATCATCATCATCATCATCTAGCCTCCGTTTTCCGTGCTTGCATGGGTTGGATGGCTTGACAGGAACTGGTAAGTCCAGGAGCTGCTCCAGGCTCCGATTGTCCGCTTTGGCTTGGTGTCTATGGATGGATGCTCTCCCTAACGCCAACCACCTTACAGAATGCACTGGGTGCTGAAGTGGAACCATCACCAGTGCTTTCCATGTGTCACTAGCACCCACACCAATGCCTTTCATGTGGCACCTTGGTTTTAGGATCTCCATTCTGTTGTGGTGGGCAAGTATGGCAATGTGCCACATATCCATCCTCTCCTTTGTCAGGTCCAGCGTTTTGTGATTGGCCTTCAGTACTTCATCCCATGTCTTCTTTGCTTTCCTTGATCATTAGATAGTTAATTAATGTATAATTAGTGCAAGATTCATTACTTTAAATAAACTACTTGATCCAGAACTAAAATCGAAATGTCAAATCAGTTGATGTCTGTGTGTCTGTGCATGGACACTTCAGCCATACAACGACTGATGCTTATAAATATATTTCTCTATATTTACAGATGACCACTCCAGCTATTCAGAATGACTTCAGCTATTACAGAAGAACAGTTAGTCGTCAGAGGATGACGAATGAGGTGAGATTTTTGCAGGGGTCGCAATTGCGGTTAGATATTGACTTAATGTCTGGTTCTTACGTATATGATGTGTGCTGTTAGATCTGCAAGTCTTTCACGACCTCTACATTAGATATTTGTAATTACAGAACATGGTCAGCTTCTGTTCGTTAGTTAGTTAGTAAATTTTTTGGCTCAAAAAGCAAAAAGCAAGGCCATGTAGGGAGACATGGCGTTATGTACAGGGTGGTGTTCATATAAAGAGTTCAGGCCACTTGCGGTCAAGGGAGACTTTGAACTGAGCGGTTGTTGGCATCTTCACCATCTCGTCCGGCAGCTTATTCCACGGATCCGCAACCCGGACGGAGAAAGCCCCTCTCCTTCGATTGAGATGAAATCGTCGCAAATAGAGCTTTTCGGAATGACCCCGCAGCCGACGCTCTGGAGCAGGAGTGAAGAACAGCTCTTTCGAGAGGTTACACTTTCCGCTTATGATGTTGTGAGCAAGAATGAGATGCTGTGGAGGTTGTCATTTAGCAGTCAGCTCAACCCACAAGTAGTGAGATCCCTAGCTGGCAACTGGAGGGCAAGGCTGTCCTTTCAACCCACTGCTGCGGGTGCCACCATACAATGGACTCTGATGATGATATTATTCCATACTTTCCAATCCATGGCCCTGGTCTTTGCATCCTTCAGGTCAACGTGACTTTAGGTCTTCCAAGCCTTCCTCGATTTGTTGACCATATTTCTTCTTCTTTGGTGCCCTGTGCTGGATTCTCCAGTTGTGTGGGTTGCTGCCACCACAAAGGTTGCTTCCAGTGCTCATCCTGCCAGTCTTGGTCTCCAATGGTTGTCCTTGGATGTTGTTGTTTGAGATTTGGTCATGTAGGGAGATACCAAGGATCTGAGGAAGACACTGCATTTGGAACAAGCTTGTTCAGGTTCTGTTTGAGGATGTTCCAGGTATCAGTACTGCAGGGAACGGGCAAAACCAGTCAGTGAGGGGGAAAAAAAAGATTTTGATCCTTAGGGAAACGTTGGGCTTCTTCCACACACTTCATTGATGTAGATGCATATTCTTTTACATGTTTCAGTCATTTGACTGTGGCCATGCTGGAGCCCTGCCTTTAAGGGTTTTTTTAGTTGAAGAAATTGACCCTAGAACTTATTTTTTGTAAGCCTATTCTGTAAGCCTATTTTGTAAGCTTATTCTGTCGTCCCTTTTGCTAAGTTACAGTGACAGAAACACACCAACATCAATTGTCAAGCAATGGTGGTGGTGGTGGTGGTGGAACAAAGAAAGACACACACACATATATATATGATGGGCTTCTTTCAGTTTCCATCTACCAAATCCACTCAGAAGGCTTTGGTCAGTCTGAGGCTATAGTAGAAGACACTTTCCCAGGGTGCCACGCAGCGGGACTGAACCCGGAACCATGTGATAGGGAAGCAAGTGTTTTACCATACAGCTACACCTGTATGTGTATGTATTTTATTGTGGCCTCGTTTCAACGGGAGGTGAGATTGTTATAAATGAGTGTCACCCTCCTACAAGCATTATCCTTCATTTCCATTCTTCCTTGGAAAATATATCTGGCTGTGGGCAAATATTACCTTACTCTGAAACTGGTGAGGAATGCTAAGACCACGAATACTCTCCAACCCATGCAAGCAAGGAAGAGTGAACTGTAAAATGATGCTGATGATGAAGATGTCTCTCTCTCTCTATAATTGTTAAAGAGGACAACAAACATTTAGGCAACACAAACATCTCAAGTTCTCCTTGCACCTAAGGACTCATGCTCTTCTTTCTCCTTGCACCTAAGGACTCATGCTCTTCTTTCTCTTTGCACCTAAGGACTCATGCTCTTCTAGGACAGCATTCTACACCATATGAGATGTCATCGGGTGTACCACAGGGATCTGTCCTTGGTCTCCTCTTGTTTGTGGCATACTCATGCTCTTCTTTCTCCTTGCACCTAAGGACTCATGCTCTTCTTTCTCCTTGCACCTAAGGACTCATACTCTTCTTTCTCCTTGCACCTAAGGACTCATGCTCTTCTTTCTCCTTGCACCTAAGGACTCATGCTCTTCTTTCTCCTTGCACCTAAGGACTCATGCTCTTCTTTCTCCTTGCACCTAAGGACTCATGCTCTTCTTTCTCCTTGCACCTAAGGACTCACGCTCTTCTTTCTCTTTGCACTAAGGACTCATGCTCTTCTTCTCTTGCACCTAAGGACTCATGCTCTTCTTTTCCTTGCACCTAAGGACCATGCTCTTCTTTCTTTGCACCTAAGGACTCATGCTCTTCTTTCTCTTGCACCTAAGGACTCATGCTCTTCTTTCTCCTTGCACCTAAGGACTCATGCTCTTCTTTCTCTCCTTGCACCTAAGGACCCATGCTCTTCTTTCTCCTTGCACCTAAGGACTCATGCTCTTCTTCTCCTTGCACCTAAGGACTCATGCTCTTCTTTCTCCTTGCACCTAAGGACTCATGCTCTTTTTCTCCTTGCACCTAAGGACTCATGCTCTTCTTTCTCCTTGCACCTAAGGACTCATGCTCTTCTTTCTCCTTGCACCTAAGGACTCATGCTCTTCTTTCTCCTTGCACCTAAGGACTCATGCTCTTCTTTCTCCTTGCACCTAAGGACTCATGCTCTTCTTTCTCCTTGCACCTAAGGACTCATGCTCTTCTTTCTATGAACTTTTATGTTTCATTTTTCCTTTTTTTTCCTTCATTTTTTCCTTCATTTTCCTTCTTTGTTTTTCATTTTCCTTCTTTTTTTTCCTTCGTTTTTCCTTCATTTTTTCTTCATTTTTCCTTCATTTTTCCTTCCTTTCCATTTCCTTATTCTTTTACTCCCTTCCTCTTTGTTGTCATCTCATTAATATATACCATTCTAATTTTCCCTATCTCTCTCTGATGACAGAACATCCCATACTCGGGGATATCCCAGAAACAGCTTTGACCCTAGGACTTATTTTTGGTAATTTTTCCCAATAATAATAATATTTTATATGACTTGAGATGCTTGCCTTAATGTCTGTTGTCCTCTTTAACAATTTTATATCCACTGCATCATAAACCTGCAATGACTCCATAACTATCGTCTCAGCTATAACCTTGGAATAGTCCGTCACAGCACTTACCTAGCTTACCTAATCGTTTAGATCACCTGTAACCCAAACCCCCACACTTTGTATGTATGTATGTGTGTATATATATAGGTGCAGGCGTGCTGTGTGGTAAGAAGCTTGCTTCCCAACCTCATGGGTCTGGGTTCAATCCCACTGTATGGCATCTTGGGCAAGTGTCTTCTACTATAGTCTCGGGCCAAGCAAAGCTTTGTAAGTGAATTTGGTAGACAGAAAATGATAGAAGCCTGTTGTATACATGTTTGTCCTCCTCACCATTGCTTGACAACTGATGTTGGTGTGTTTACATACCTATAACTTAGCTGTTTGGCAAAAGAAATCAATAAATTAAGTACTCGGCTTACAAAGAATAAGTCTTGAGGTTGATTTGTTTGACAAAAAACCCTTAACCCTTTAGCATTCAGATTATTCTGTCAAATGTAAAGCTTATATATTCACACCATGTAAAATGAATCTTGCATCATTTCATGGCTTTGAGATTTCAATGATGTGATTGTTTCTTTTTAAAATGACACAATTAGGTGGCTATGAATGACCATATCTGACTGGTTTGAACATAAAAGAGGGAGCATATTTTGGCCGGATATGGCCAGTTTAAACACTAAGGGTTAAAGTGGTGCTCCAGCATGGCTGCAGTCAAATGACTGAAGCAAGTGAAAGAAAGGAGAAAAGAATAAAAGAAGATGTATTTCTACTTGGCAGGATGGTGAGGCTGGTGAAACTGAAGTGTCTAATGAAACGGCTAATCGGATGTCACTATTTTACGCCCACGCCACACCAATGTTAAAGATGTTAAGTGACACTACAACCAAGTTTGTGACGCAGGTAAGACACCCAACACACAGACATTCCTCCTACAGCAGCAGTTCTTTTGTTCCATTTTTAAGGATGGGTAACCATGGGGGGAGAGGCAATCTTCAACTGTTTTCACATTCTGTCTTTGAATTCTACTTCATTCTCTCTTTTTTGTATATAATTTATTAGTTGGGTGGTGGATATTTTGTGCCTATTTTCATTTTTTCAGTTTAAAATTTCACCTTGATTTCGTCCACACGCAAACACATATTCACAGACGCACACTTTGCAGCTTTACCCAATGCAGTGTTGAGCACTTGTTCTTATTGCTCGATATAAGCACGTGTATGTATGTATGTATGTATACACATACTCACACAAACACATGTTTATGAGTGTTAAACAAGAATATTATTGATAGTGACTTTGAAGTTTTGGCCAGTTAACCCTTTAGCATTCAGATTACTCAGTCAGATGTAATTCTCATTTAATCACATTGTTTTCAATTAATCATGCTTTATCTTGTAGCTTTGAGATTTTCATGATGTGATTCTTTATTTCCAAAATGACATTGTAGGGTAGGTGTGAGAGGTTGCTTCTGGCTGGTTTCAACATAAAACCTGTAGAATATTTTGATCAGATCTCTCTCTCTCTCTCTCTCTCTCTATATATATATATATATATATATATATATATATATATATATACAAGATAAGGGCAGAAGAAATTGGACCAATACGGTAATAACAAATTTTTTAGAGATTTCTATCGGTTTGTTTCGAGACGCATAAATTTAATGGTTATCGACAATTTTTTGTTTCGGCGTATCTGGCATTAGAATTTTTCTTCTGCCCTTATCTTGTAAATTATGTATAAATTTTACCTTTAAAGGCATTTTTTGATATGCTGGCCATTGATAAAATTTTTTCCCGAAAAAAGTTTTATCCTATATCAATTATATATATCATCATCATCATCATCATCGTTTAACGTCCGCTTTCCATGCTAGCATGGGTTGGACGGTTCAACTGGGGTCTGGCAAGCCCGAAGGCTACACCAGGCCAGTCAGATCTGGCAGTGTTTCTACAGCTGGATGCCCTTCCTGTGTGTGTATATATATACACACACACACACACACATACACACACACATATATGTGGAATAAATGTATAATGCACAAAACTCAGAGTAGAGACTGAATGAATCACCAGATTTGCACAGATTTATAAACTTTACTTAATGTAGTGAGTATTATTTTTCATGGCTCGAAGAGTTAGGTACAATCCATGCATTCACCTCATGTAGGAACCTGGCAAGCAAAGTATTGCAATAACCAAACAAAGGTCAGTTATATTTAAGTTAAGGATAAAAAAGGAGCACTTGGCAAATCCAAAGAATGATCTAGCATATCAAGAAGGGTCACAGAGCGAATAATAATTAACTTGACTGAAGAAGTGAATGAACATTAACGCTGTCACCTATGTTGCATATATTGCATAATAAGCATGGTTTATTTATAGAAACGTTTGTAACATCAATTTGGCTCCTTTTTACCTCAAATTAATTAATGTATCTAGGTATATGAATATGAGAGAAGGTAAATGGAATACATGAGATTCTTTATTATTCAATGCACCAGAACTGTTTGCATAGCATCTCACCTGTGAGGCACCAGTGGAGGATGGGTCAAAGCAGTTGTAGTGAATAATAAAAATCTCATGAATTCTTTGTCATATTTTATAAATTCCACAGACACAAAGGAACTCCTGAAGTAAGTCCAGTGGCATATACCTCCATATTCTTGTTGACATCAGGTAGCCAAATACTGTGAATGGGCTTTAAACAGCATACTGCAGGGTGAATACCCAAACATAAAACCATTACCATGTATATATATATATATATAGGCGCAGGAGTGGCTGTGTGGTAAGTAGCTTGCTAACCAACCACATGGTTCCGGGTTCAGTCCCACTGCGTGGCATCTTGGGCAGGTGTCTTCTGCTATAGCCCCGGGCCGACCAATGCCTTGTGAGTGGATTTGGTAGACGGAAACTGAAAGAAGCCACGCCTATATATATATATATGTGATAGTCTCTGCTCCCATCAATTTCAACATGAGTGTTTGAAGGAGAAGATTTAAAGAAAAAAGAAAAGAAAGAAGGAAAAAATCTGCAAGTAATTGGATGCCTGACTGTAATTTGAGTTGAGGAATGGATTTTACTATGAAACCACAATGGAGACACTGAAGAATTTGATTTTGCCTGGGATTGGGTTTTCTGGTGATTGCAGGATAGAATTCTTTTATTGTTCTTTTTCCTCAACTCAAATTGTTGTGATGCATCGTGACACATTTTACACCATGCAAATTGGTCTGGGCAATAGAGTTTCCTAAGATGTCAAGTTGAGCTGTAGAAATTTTAGTAATTGCTTCAACTTATCCTTATACCTAAGGGCAAGTCTACCTTTAACTGCAATATCCCTCCACTTGTTGACCATACAAAAGAATTTTTGGAATGCGGTCAACTTGCATTCAAACCACATATATATATTTATAAGATCTCACATTTAAAATGTTGTACTTCAAAACCACAAAAGTACTCAGATACAATCGTGTTGGAAGTGTGTACTCTGATGTCTGTTTATAATATGTAACCTAAATTTATGTTATTCAGTTTACTTAACCATACTTAGTGTTAAACCCAAATTAATTACTAACGAAAATAATTGCGATGAAGAAATAAGTAATTAAGGAGAGTCAGTAAAATTATTAGTAATTAGCAGTATCGCCCGGCGTTGCTTGGGTTTGTAAGGGAAATAACTATATAAGCACAAAGGGGGGCAGTTACTGTAGCTTTTTATGTTCTGAGATTTAATAATAATTTTCTAGAGAGCTACTTCTCTTATATATGCCAAAAATGCATTAAAAATGGGAAAGATTTATGGTAAATTTTTTTAAAAATCGTAGCCTCATCGTAGACGTGCGCTAATACCCAGAAGGGCTCGATATGAATCACGACTATAAGATACCCGGTTTTGGTTAAACTGCACCGCAAAATGTGGGAGTAGTTAGGGATCTAAATCGTAGGAGACAGACAGACACACAACCTCTCTTTTATATATAAAGATAAGAGCAAGGGAGGAACTCTTGAAATATCAATTTTCAAAAATTAAATGTTTGGCAGCTGGTTGAATGAAATATTGTGCCAAACAGATTTTGCAGTGGTGTGAGGAAAGTGAATCAAGAGAAGTGCATTTAGTCATCATTAACACAGTATTATATTAATAGATGTTTTACCATGCTTATGGCAAACCCTGGGACACATGCACTTGCCTGAGTGGCAGGGGAGTCATTAGCTTCTAATTTTATGTGTGTGTGTGTGTATACAGTTCTATATTTAAGAGATGAGGAATTGTGTACATTTTTGTGTGTGTATATATATATTGGTAAAAACGGTAAGACAACAAAAGAAAGAAAGAAAGAGACCTCAATATTATGTAAATAGAGGAATTTATCTGTAAAATAATATGAGACAATTACTCAATAGTCAAGATAAAACTCTGAGTTTCAGATGCCGAGGTGGAAATCCACAACACCATCTCTTCCGTTATCTGGCCACCTGAAAAAATGTTATGAAAAAATACCGTTATATAAAGGGAAATTACTGTATTATAATTCTGCTACTTATATAAATTAAGATTAAAAGTTAATAGTAAACATGTAAAATTTATATAACAGTATTTTTTCATAGCGTTTTTCAGATGACCAGATAACAGAAGAGATGGTGTTGTGGATTTCCACTTCGGCATCCGAAACTCAGAGTTTTATCTTGATTATTGAGTAATTGTCACATATTATTTTATTGATATATATATATATATATATTACGGAGATGTACTTGCATAGCAAGTGATTTGATCTGAAATCGTGTGCTGAAACAAAAACAATTGCAGCATGGAAGGTGTTTATAAGCCATTTAAGAAACACACAAAAGCCGTTCGATTCACTTTAACATTTAAGTGTAATTTGTCAAAATATTTTCAGCGCTTTAAGATTGCAACTGTTGACTGATAAAAATCTGTGCTGGTTAGATATATGTATATATATCTATATATATATATATATATCAAAATAGCTTGAGATACGTAAACAAAACCAAACACATATCCACAAAGATGTGTGTGTTGCAAGTGCATGGGTCAGCTGCAGTTTTTAGGCATAAGAAAATATATTCTCAGTGTGCCTGGTGTTAAAAACACCTGAAAGTAAGTCACATGGTCAAACGAGACAACTCGCCTCAGGTCTCTTCTCTGAGCAACAGACACATGTTTCGTCGTTGTTGTGACTTTTCAGTGTTGCAGACCAAACGAGGCCCACTGCAACCTATACATATGACTGGCCATGGCTCTATGCTAAATGCTTTATAAACCATCTGCTGGCAAGTCCCAACGTTTCATGCCATGCAAAAAATTCAAATAGGAAATTACAAGCAGCTTCAGGTGTATAAACAAAATCCACCCCTGAACTAACAACGTGCATACCCCTAGGTATGTGTGTTCAGTTTGGGTGGGTTTTTTTTTTTATATTGGAGGCTCGTGGCTTAGTGGTTAGTGTGTTGCACTCAGGATTGTAAGGTTGTGGTTTCTGTTCCGAGACTGAGTCATGTGTTGTATTCTTGAGCAAAACATTTCATTTTATGTTGCTCAGTCCACTCAGCTGGCAAAACTGAGTAATCCTGTGATAGACTGGCGTCCCATCCAAGTGGGGGAGTAAATATGCCACAAAATCTGGGAAACTGCCCTTATGAGTCTATGGCTCAGGAGGTCCCTTTCATCCTTTAGGATAGACATATTTATTCTGAAACGTTTTTTTTTTTTAAACACATAAAAGCAATGCACATTCACTAAATAGCGCACTCAATACCTGTGCAACATGTAACATTTGTTGTAATTTTATTGATTCTAATTTTGAAGATTTATTGGGTTTCCTTTGTTCAAAATCTCTTTGAAGCTACTCCCAACAAAACTCCAAAATCAGCTCCAATAAAATGACACACAGAGACTACATTAAATCATATTTGATGGCTTACAAGGTACACCAGCTTATAATGCACTCCTTAATTTTTGAAGGTCCTTTCTTAAGCCACTGCATTACAGATCCTAAGATGCAGGTTAAAGTTTCTAGAACATTTTTTGGCTTTTGTATAAAGTGTTCCTTATAAGCTATCAAATAATATCTTCTAAAAGATATTAAATTGAATAAATCAATGATGGAACTGATACTCAAATTTGGCAAAAGAAAAAAGAGAACAAATTTCAGATTGTGTTTGGATTTGAATACCAGTTTTAAAAAATCCATTTTGTTTTTATTGAATCTTTTATAAATTTGAAATTTTAAACTGAAAAAAAAAAAAAAATCCCCAATTATTTTAGCAATTTGAAATTGATCTAAAATTTTAAATTGGTAAAATAAAAATGAATTGTTTTTTTTTAATGAAATTTTATTCAAGTTTAGTTTATGGAAACTTGTTAATTTTATTTTAATGAATTTCTTTTCAGTTTGCTCTGACTTTATCTCTGTTTTTGTAAAATATATATGCATATGACATAATATGTGATATATATATATATATATATATATATATATATATGTATGTATATGTATTTGAAAAATATATTCTATAAAATGGAAGCTTGAATCTACTCCCCCTGGAGCCTCATAAGTTGCTTCGGGGTTGAACTATCCTTACTTTGAAAAAGTTGCAATTAAAATTCTTAAATGTTTATAAATTAAGAATATCTCATTCTCAAGAGACCTTAAGTCTGGTGACAGCAGACACCACAGAATTGTGGGGGGAAAAAAGTTTCAATTTCTTTATACTATACACATAATGTTTGACTACTGTATATTCTGTATTCAGTATCTCCTTAATTAAGGTAACACTAATAATGGCAAAGAGGAACTATTTCTTATATATTAATTTGTCGAGAATTTGGGGGTGCTAGGTTTAAAATCCCATTTTATAGAATACATTTTCTGAATATTTATTTTTATATCTTTTAAAATATATATGTTTGTAAAAATATTTTAATCAAACTGTGTTATTGAAATATCTTGTAATTTTATAAAAAGTCATCTTTGCCAATTATAAAATCCACTTTTTAATTATTAATGATCCTGTGTCATTCATCCGTCCAAGGTCCATCAAATCAAATATTGGTCAAGTTCTGGGATAGGTACTCAACTACACTTTCCCTTCAAAATTTCTTAATATAGGCCATGCGAGTGAATGAGATCCACTGACTCAAGGAAGCACTGCTTGTTCTTTTAGTGTAGCATAGGAAGTTCTCTGATGAACTCGGCACTTTAATTGTACTTTAATTGTACTTTAGGTTGACTCGTTAGTATTCAGGTTATTCTGTCTGATTTTATGCTTATTTATTTACCTTGATTTGAACTAATCATGCATTATTGCATAGCCTTGACTTTTTGATCGTATGACTGTTTAGCTATCAAATGACATTGTAGGGTAGGTGTGAGAAGCTAGATCTGGTCAGTTTGAATGTAAAACAGGAAGAGTTTTGGGGCCAGATAAAGCAGGCTTCACCATCATCCTCATCATCATTTAGCATCTGTTGTCCATAGCATTTAAACCAACCAGAACATGCTACCTGTTTTACGTTCAAACCTCCTAGATCTAGTTTCTCATACCTACCCTACCAGATCAGTCAAAATATATACAATCATACCTTCAAAATCCCAATGCTACCTGATACAGAACGGCTAATTCAAAGCAATGTGGTGGATAAATAAGCTTTACGCTTGACAGAATAATCGGAATGCTAAAGGGTTAACTCAACCTGTCTTGTGTCAGAGGAATGTGTTGCTGCTACAATGTTCGTTTTTGCAACCATGTAATAATCCGGAATAGCCATTCCACTACACTTTGGCATTTGTCTCTTGCTGTAGCTTTCAGATGACCCAATGCCAAGGAAAGGGAAATTTGGTTGATGGACACTGCACAAGTGTGTGTGTTTATGATGAAGGCTTCACACTGGCATGAGATGCAGTTAAGTGAAAAAGTACTGTTTTATTAATGTTTCGATTAAAGTGGAATAACCTTGTTTAGTCAAAGTAGGGATCCCTAATCAAAAGGTTATCCTTTTGGTTTCAGTTCTGAACTAAGAACAGGGAACACAATTCTCTGTTAATACAAAAACTCAGCTGATTTTCCTTCTATGATGTAAAAAAAAAAAAAAAAAAAAGAAAACAAAACAAAACAAACAAGTGTCCCTTGTAGTCAGTTGATAAATAGGGAAGGCTAAAATAAATCCCAGAATAAGGAGTGGACCTAAAATGATGGACTGGAAACCCTATTGGGTCCAGTGCTCCAGCTTCAACCAGTTAACCTTTCATTACTATATTTCTATTAAAATGCACTGCTTTTGTTTCAGTTAATTTTGAAAATAATCAAGAATTTATCAAAATATATTTTTTATTCAGCCTTTTTTTAAGCATAAATTAACATAAAATTTTGACAGAAGGTTTTGATATAGATCACTTTAGCACTAGAGTTTTGTATCAGAGATCTAGGGTTAGTCCTCAGGCAGGTTGGTATCAAAAGAGCTAATGTATATATACAAACATAATGTTTTAATTATTTTATTAATTATGGAGACAAAACAATGCAAGTTATAAAAAAAGAATACAGGTTGATGGTTCCTGCTTTTACCTGGTTTTGAAGAAGGGATCTGAATTCTGCAATATTGAAATGCAAGGTAAAGCTAGAAACCATCAACTTGTATTATTTTGACTTTATAACAAAAAGAAATAACTAAAAATGTTTATTTATATCAGACAATGTTTCGTGCAAGTAGCCCATATGCAGAGCAGTACTTAGTGTTGCCACTTCTCTAAGATAGGGATAATTCATTCTAGGCTAGCTGCAGAGTGAAAAATTAATGAGAATCAAAAGGTTTTATCCCTCACAGAAAGCATTACAAACAGGATTGCATTTTGCACCAAAAAGCCAATATGGGGGTTTCTCTCGTGGTGTCTACCACAGTATCGTTTGTCCAAACAGAATACCCATGTTTAAGCGGGGATAAATATTGCCGTTCAATATCAATACTGCCTCTGTCCCTAATTATTTTTGTACTTTTTAACAAGCTCACTGACAAATCACAACACTGGCACCTGTTTCAGCACTATTTATTCTATACATTGCTGGCACTAAGATGATTCGCTGCTATCTCTAGCTGTCAAGGGTCCATCACTGATGAGACCAAGGAAGGTTGAAATCACATGATCTGGTGACCTCAGTGTTGGAGGTGGCAGGGATTTATTCCCTACTAGCGATATAAACAAGAGTGTACTTTGTACCAAAAGCCAATATGGGGGTTTCTCTCGTGGTGTCTACCACAGTATCGTTTGTCCAAACAGAATACCCATGTTTAAGCGGGGATAAATATTGCCGTTCAATATCAATACTGCCTCTGTCCCTAATTATTTTTGTACTTTTTAACAAGCTCACTGACAAATCACAACACTGGCACCTGTTTCAGCACTATTTATTCTATACATTGCTGGCACTAAGATGATTCGCTGCTATCTCTAGCTGTCAAGGGTCCATCACTGATGAGACCAAGGAAGGTTGAAATCACATGATCTGGTGACCTCAGTGTTGGAGGTGGCAGGGATTTATCTCCCTACTAGCGATATAAACAAGTGTGTACTTTGTACCAAAAGCCAATATGGGAGAGGTTCTCTCATGGCATCTACCACAGTATAGTTTGTTCTAACAGAACATCCCATGTTTAAATGGGAATAAATATTACCTCTCTGTCACTAATACCGGCCTCTGTCACTAATATATATATATATATTCACAAATTCCACTCTCGGTAATCTGGGAATATTCAGACTGGCATAACATTAAGATAAGGGAATGGTAGTTGTAATATAGAGTGAAAGTATTATGTGTTATTTCCGTTTCTTTGTTACGTCTGCTTCAAGATTCCTGAGTGTTTCAGAGGAAACTTGTCTTTCAGTCGGAGCTTTCCACTTAACACTACAGATCTCTCTCTCTAATATATATATATGTATGTATGTATATACAATCAAAAACCAAAACATTCAATAGTCACTAATTGTGACTGAGGGTGCAGGGTAGACGAGAGGCAAAGATTCTTACAGCCATAAAAAGCTCATTGGCTTATGTACTGACAGGGGAGACAACTGCCCCACAGCGAGGGAGCTCCACTATCCTAGCATGCTAGTTTCACTTTCAACAGATCACCACTAGTGATCACTCCATCGCTGATAGTTGAGCTAAATCCTACTTATCGGTATATAATAATATTTACCATATGAATAAATGGATGATTCAGCAAAAAGGTTAAAGTGAAAATTCAGAAATAACAAAGGTGGCTAGACACAATACACCCTCACACTCACACATGACCATGTTGAAATTTTACCATTTTTTAGAATTTTCATATTTTCCTCTGAGCTTTTTACGGTTGGTTTGGAACAATAAAGTTCCTAAGTCCATATCCAGTGTTTCTAGAATTTCATGGTCTCATTTTCAAGAATTGAGAAATGTGAAGATATGCAAATGCTGGAATAGGGATTTAGGGGCCTAATGGTGCCGAACCAACTGTAAAAAGCTCATAAAAAAATATGAAAAGTCTGGAATAAAAAGAAAGATAAAACTTGAAAATAGTCGTGTTTGTGTGTGTATATATATATATATATTTATATATTATATATATATATGTATATATATTATGTATATATATATATATATATATATATATATGGCGCAGAAGTGGCTGTGTGGTAAGTAGCTTGCTTACCAACTACATGGTTCCAGAGTCAGGCCAACCAAAGCCTTGTGAGTGGATTTGGTAGACAGAAATTGAAAGATGCCCATTGTATGTATGTATATATGTATAATATATATATATATATATATATATATGTATGTATGTATATATATATGTATATATGTATTATATATATATGTATGTATATATGTATGTATATATATATGTATGTATATATGTATGTATATATATATGTATGTATATATGTATGTATATATGTATGTATGTATATATGTATGTATATTTATATGTATGTATGTATATATGTATGTATATATATGTATGTATATATATAGTATATATATATATATATGTATGTTATATGTATGTATATATGTATGTATATATGTATGTATGTATATATATATGTATGTATATATATGTATATATATATATTATATATATATATATATATATATATGTATATATATATGTATATATATGTATGTATATATGTATTATATATATGTATATATGTATGTATATATGTATATATATATGTATGTATATATGTATATATATATGTATGTATATATGTATGTATATATGTATATATATATGTATATATATATGTATATGTATATATGTATATAATCTATACGTCTGTGTTTGTCCCCTACCATCGCTTGACAATGTATGTTGGTTTGTTTACATCCCAGTAACTTAGTGGTTTGGCAACAGAGAACGATAGAATAAGTACTAGGCTTACAAAGAAAAAGTCCTGGGGTCGATTTTTATTACTAAAGGCAGCGCTCCAGCATGGCCACAACCAAATGGCTGAAACAAATGAAAGAATATATATATATATTTGTATATATAAAATAACCGTAGACACATATTTGCTTTCCTCCTTGTCTCAGCATATGATCAAGGATGTGGCAACTGAAGTGGGAGAGGCCCCTGTTCAGTTTCAGCCAAGTAGAATGGAGCTCCACCGGATAAACCCCATTTCACCCTGGTCCAACCAAACCCACAATTTTAGGACCATGAGCTTGCCACTAGGCCCATGCGCCTATAATATATATCTGGCACTCCGTCGCTTATCACGATGAAGGTTCCGTTTGATCCAATTGTAGGAACAGCTTGCTCGTGAAATTAACACACATGTGGCTGAGTACTCCACAGACACGGGTACCTTCAACGTAGTTCTCAGGAAGATTCAGCGCAATACAGAACGTGACAAGGTTGGCCTCTGAAATACAGGTACGTCTCATTTTTGCCACCTGAATAGACTGGAGCAATGTAAAATGAAGTGTCTTGTTCAAGGACACAGCATGCCGTTGGGAATCGAACTCATGTCCTTAGAGTTGTGATCTGTATACCATAACCACCAGCCACATGCCTTTACTTCTATATATAAACATTTTTCTTAATTTGATGATCAGATGTTAGACTATCCCAATACGTTTTTACTCTTTTACTTGTTTCAGTCATTTGACTGCGGCCATGCTGGAGCACCGCGTTTAGTCGAGCAAATCGACCCCGGGACTTATTCTTTGTAAGCCCAGTACTTATTCTATCGGTCACTTTTGCCGAACCGCTAAGTGACAGGGACGTAAACACACCAGCATCGGTTGTCAAGTGATGTTGGGGGGACAGACACAAACATACACGCACACACATATATATATACATATATATGACGGGCTTCTTTCAGTTTCCGTCTACCAAATCCATTCACAAGGCTTTGGTCGGCCCGGGGCTATAGTAGAAGACACTTGCCCAAGGTACCACGCAGTGGGACTGAAGCCGGAACCATGTGGTTGGTAAGCAAGCTACTTACCACACAGCCACTCCTGCGCCTATGTTTCTGTTTTTTAAACCTGTAATATCTTTGTATCCATCTGATTCCCTGTATCTGGTGGTTATACGATATGCTCAGAGAGAAGATAAAGGCAAGAAAACTGAGCTTATATAAGAATGCAGGGGACTGACTATCATTTAACTTGCTGCACTATTCGTCCCCCGTTAAGCTGCTGCTATCAACTTCACAGCAATGGAGAGGAGTGTTACTGGTTTCTTTTGTGTCTCATTGAAATGAAATGGAGTGGCTGTGTGGTAAGTAGCTTGCTAACCAACCACATGGTTCCGGGTTCAGTCCCACAGCGTGGCATCTTGGGCAAGTGTCTTCTGCTATAGCCCTGGGCCGACCAATGCCTTGTGAGTGGATTTGGTAGACGGAAACTGAAAGAAGCCTGTCGTATATATGTATATATATATATATGTGTCTGTGTTTGTCCCCCTAGCATTGCTTGACAACCGATGCTGGTGTGTTTACGTCCCCGTCACTTAGCGGTTCGGCAAAAGAGACCGATAGAATAAGCACTGGGCTTACAAAGAATAAGTCCCGGGGTCGATTTGCTCGACCAAAGGCGGTGCTCCAGCATGGCCGCAGTCAAATGACTGAAACAAGTAAAAGTAAAAGAGAGCATACCACAGTCCATGCGTCCACAGGCCCTTTGACAGGTGCCATTATTTCATCCTGTCAGGGGTCCAAAGTCATCTTCATCATCGTCGTTTAACGTCCGTTTTCTGCGCTAGCACGGGTTGGATGGTTCGACCGGGGTCTGGGAAGCCAGGGGCTGCACCAGGCTCCTGTCTGATCTGGCAGTGTTTCTACGGCTGGATGCCCATCCTAATGCCAACCACTCCGCGAGTGTAGTGGGCGCTTTTTATGTGCCAGGGGAGGCTGGCATCGGCCACGATCGGTTGGTGCTTTTAACGTGCCACCGGCACAGAAGCCAGTCGAGGCGGCGCTGGCATCGGCCACGTTCGTGTCAGGGGTCCAAAATCATCGACACCAAACAAACTCGTTGGGGTTGTCGGGTTAGTTGTTAATGACACTGCATGCAACAGTTTGTACTGGATTATGCATTAGTGTATACACCTGCTTGTTGTTCCCTCACCTGTTTTTGTCTTCAGTTGGCCATTCCTGGGAATCCAGCAGGAAAGTGTGATGATAGTTGCTTCTGATAGAACCCTTCTGAGCAGATGCTCCAATGACCCTCCCAGGCAGATAAGATGGTTGGATGAACCATTATGCCACTCTCCTCACTTTAGTGAAATGTGTGAGCCAAGCTCATTATTAAATTACAATTTAATTGGGATTCAATTTAAACTTAAGGCTTGGAACCTCATTTTTATTCTGCAGCCAGCAGCACTAAATAGCTCAATGCAACCCCTAAAGCTGAAGTAAATAACTTCAACATTATTCTACATTATGACTAAATAACCCAGATTCATCTGTTCGAACAACGAAGAACCTTTAGTAATCCTTAAGAATAACCAATGACTTTGCAG
>NC_043026.1:3297070-3337070 GCF_006345805.1 Octopus sinensis
ACCAGGAGGCAGTTGTTAAGCAATTTTAAATGAAGATTTCAGTTAGATTATTCCCCGGATCCGTCACTGCTGGCAACCATGAGACAGCAGCACATCACAGCTATAATTTCATCCCTGATGCTGAAGCTGACAGGGTCTTGAAATATTAATCCATTGAGGAATGTCTTTGTTTTAGACCAGTGGTTCTCAACTGGGGTCCATAGAAGATTTGGGGATCTACAATAGTATTTTAAGGGCCCCTGAAAACATTTTGCTTTAGATGTATATATTAGTATGTACTGTAAGAAACGGCAAGGTTTCTTTCTCCAACTTTTTTCATAATTCAACCTACACAAGTTAATGTGTGGAAAACAAAATAGGGGTTTTGAAACCAGTTTCTATAAAACTAGTTTTTAAACATCAAATGGTTATAGGGGTCCGCCAGAATAAAATAGTAACCAAAAGGATCCAAAGATAAAAAAAATGGTCGAGAACCTCTGCTCTAGACAATCATGAAAGGCTAATGAGGTAATCTAAAAGATCTTTAATGAAAAAAGAGATTTAACCTGGAAACAGTTGTCCTTCGTACAACATCTTTCAAACAAATGCTCTTCCTTATCTTCACACATTTTTTATATTAATCGTTTAGCATTCAGATTTCTCAATTAAATGTTATTCTTATTATATTCACCTTGTTTTCAATTGTGATGCATTATCTCGTAGCTTCGAGATTTTGATGATGTGATTGTTTATTTTTAAAGTGACATTGTAGGGTTGGTGTGAGAGGCCAGATCTGGCCAGTTTTGATACTTAAAGGGTCAAAGACAAAAAGGACAAGACAGCAACATCAATATTTTTTTTTTGTTTCCCTACCTCTTTTTTTTTTTTATTGTTTTGGCAGTGTCACTTTTGATATATATATACATATATATATATATATATATATGTATACATATATACATTTATTTTATTTTAATTTTTTTTCACCTTCCTTCCTTTTGTGTGTTGTCGTCGTAATTGTCGTCGTCATCGTCATCCTCCTTCGTCGTCTGCACAACACATCTCTAGCTGTCCACAGAATCGGTCAGCTGCTCCAAGACCCACGTCAATTCCAGCAGCAGCAGCAACAGTGGTAGTGGCAGCAGCAGCAGCAGTGTGGGGCTGTGTTTTCTGGCGAAGTCCACTAGCGGGTGTATCAATGAGGGCGAGGTAACGTCTATATATAACCAAAAACAAAAAAAAAATTCAACTCTTCCTCTTAACTGAGCCCTGTAACTCCTCTTTCCCCTGCCCCTTCAAACTCCTTAACACACGGAGCCCTCCTCTCTTTACCCTACCCACTCTATCCCACCTTTCTACCCAACCTCTTCCCGTTTCTCTCTCTCTCTCTCTCTCTCTCTTCCTACCCTAATCCCGCATACATCCCACTTTTCCCTCTCCATTTAAACACACAGCAGGCCTTATACTCTCCACTCCAGCCTCATCTACAGCAACATATATTATCCATCTTTCCTTGGCCATTTAAACACACCAACACACAGCCCTCTCTTCTCTACCCAGTCTCAAATCCATCCAGGTACGTAATCCAGATCTCACTGGGACAGAATTCATCTTGTCACCAAAATATGCCATGCATAACCTCACATATCCCCCCCCTCCGCTCAGAACTGGTGAATTGGCAGAGTTGTCTCAGTGCAGGACAAACCCTCTCACAGTTTCTAATTCAGCTCTCTGCACTGAGTTCAAATCCTACCAAGGCCAGCTTTGCTTTCTTCTGGAATTAAGGAAAAAAGTGCCGATCCGGGGTAATGGATTAGTAGAATTGTTAGAGCATTAGAGGAAGTACCTTGTGGTAGTTGTCCCAATCATTGGTAGACTCATGGTTGTCTTACTTAAGCCCTTTGCTTCCTATGGAGCAAAGGCCTTCCACATAGTCATGAATTATCTTGTAGCTGTGAGATTTTGATAATGATATTGTAGGGTTGGTGTGAGAAGCCAGATCTGGCTAGTTTGAACATGAGAGAGGCAGAATATTTTGGTTGGCTATGGCCAGTTTAAATGCTAAAGGGTTTCTTTCTGTTTCTTCTGCCAGGTCTTGTTGGTTTGGAATTGTCATTGATGTTTCTGTGATTTTACCTTATCTAAGTAGGGCTGTTGACCCTATGTAGATCTGTTTTTATTTTTGAGAAGAGAAGGTCCCTATTAATCTGGTCTCTACCCTTTGACCTTTCCAGCATGGGAGGATCTAAGGACAAGATCTCCATTCAGATCAATCGCATGCAGTTGGCCTTCTGCTGCCTCCATAAGTGCTTGGGGTTGCGCCAGGAAACCCGCCTCGTGACAAAATGCCATATTTACCTGACACTCGTCCAAATGGTTCTCCTCTACGGTTGTCGGACCTGGACAATGCGTTGTTGCTGATCTCCAGAAGCTGGAGGTCTTCAATCATTCTGTATTTGTTGTCTTCTCCGACTGAATATATCTGACTGCTTTTGAACCAACAACTTCATCCTCGCTGCAATCTCTCGCCTCTTGAGGGGACTCTTCTGATGAGGAGGCTATGGTGATTCAGTCACACATTGTGGTGCCCCCATGACAAACTTGTCCAGAAGGTGATAGCACCAGATCCTCCTCTGGATTGGCATAAGCAGAGAGGTGGTCAGCTGAAGACATGGCTCACAACAGTCAAAGCAGATATAGGGCTCAATTCCAGCCCTCAAGTTTTTGGCATTCTTTGTTGGAACCAGGAATGGCTTCAACACAGCTGCCGAAAGACGTGTGAACCAGCTGGACCTGTGACGCATTGAACACAATAGCAGCCAGCTTAACCCTTCCTGAGTAAGTGCTGTTACAAGACAAGGAGGACCTACCAAGCGCCTGTGCTTCAATCATAGCTCTCAGGATGATTTAGGCAATCAAGGCTAAAGCATCAACAAGGGCTGGGCCTTGGGGTTGTATGTCTTGTCTGCTTTATCAGAATCACCTGGTCCTCAGGTGCTTTTTGTGGAGTTTACTATATTGCAAGCATTCAGGCTGGGATACTGGTATAAGGGGTCCAGAGTATATAAAAGGATAGGTTCACCTGTCTCTTAAGAATATGGTCAGGCCTGCTTGCTTCCCAACCACATGGTTCCGGGTTCAGTCCCACTGCGTGGCACCTTGGGCAAGTGTCTTCTGACATAGCTCCGGGCTAACCAAAGCCTTGTGAGTGGATTTGGTAGACGGAAACTGAAAGAAGCCTCTCATATATATGTGAGTATTTGTGTTTTTCCTCCACAATCACAGCTTGACAACTGGTGTTAGTCTGTTTACATCCCCATAACATAGCGGTGTTTGGCAAAAGAGACCAATAGGATAAGTACTAGGCTTGAAAAAGAAGTCTTGGGGGTCGATTTGTTCAGCTAAATCTCTTCACGGTGGTGCTCCAGCATGGCCACAGTCAAATGACTGAAACAAGTAAAAGAATAAAAGAATATAGAACCTATCCGGCACCCCCACCCCTTGCAAATTTACAATCTAATCAACCCAGCTCAAAACAGAAAGCTGTTGGATGTCTAATTGACCCGCAGGGCATAGTTTCTCTTAAATCATGTGCCATTATAGGCACAGGCATGGCTGTGTGGTGGTAAGAAGATTGCTTGCCAACCACATGGTTCCGGGTTCAGTTCCTCTGCTTGGACAAGTGTCTTCTACTATAACCTTTGGCTGACCAAAGCCATGTGAGCAGATTTGGTAGACGGAAACTGAAAGAAGCCCATTGTGTATGTACATAGGAGTGTGTGTGTATGTTTGTCCCCTCACCGCTGCTTGATAAAACGGTGTTGGTGTGTTTACATCCCCATAACAGCAGAGTTTGGCAAAAGAGACTGATAGAATAAGGCTTAAATAAACAAATCTTGAGGTTGATTTGTTTGACTAAAACCCTTCAAGGCAGTGCCCCAGCATGGCCACACTCAAACGATTGAAGTAAATAAAAAAAAATATATAAAACAAGGAGTTTGTATCGAAGAATCTGGTGTGGTCTTTGTTGGATTGGCATCAAAAAAGTTAACAAGGAAAAGTACGTTCAATATAAGATGCATTATATCTGAATGACAGATGAGATGGTCATAGCTGGACTGTCTTTGATCTGAGTTTTTGATTTGGGGCTAAAAGCAGCAACACCCTGACACAAAACCCACAAAGAAGCCTCTAAGTTAGTGGTTCTCAACTGGAGTCCATTTGACCCCTTAGGGTCCTTATAAGATTTTGGGGGATCCACGCAGGCAAAATAGTAAACTGGGGGTGCACAGTAGTATTTTAAGGGTCCATGAACAAATTTTGCTTTAGATGTATTTATTGCAAGAAAGAAGGAACAGCAAGGTTCTTTTCTCTAATGCTTTACATAATTCAACATATGCGGTGCCCCAGCATGGTCACAGCTCGTCAGTTGAAACTAGATGAAATGACAAAAAATGCAAGTGGATGTATGAGAAACAAAATAAGGATTTTGAAAGAAGCGTCTATAAAACTAGGTTTTAAACATCCAGCGGCTATGAGGGTCCACCAAAGTAAAACTAGTAATCAAAGGGGTCCATAGGTGAAAAATGGTTGAGAATCACTGCCGCAAGTGAATGCTTGACATGGTGGAAATAGCAAGCAAATCTCCCTTGAATTATCCCCAGTGTCTTAAAAAGGGTCACATCAAATAATGTTATTCTGGGTTCCTTGCATTTAGGAAAAGGTTGGGGTGGGCACTGCTGGAATGTCTTTGGTCATAGGTCTGCTTGATTAAACCTGACTTGGATGGAGCCCACGTCTTATCTATAATACAACTAGGTATATGGTATTCTTCCAAAAGTATTGTCCCCTAATTGGTATCTAACTCATCTCTTCTAAAATGAAACCCATCTCCATAAAATTAAAAGTCCAAAGTAAAAACACTTAACAGGGGTGGCTGTGTGGTAAGTAGCTTGCTTACCAACCACATGGTTCCGGGTTCAGTTCCACTGCGTGGCACCTTGGGCAAGTGTTTTCTGATATAGCCCCGGGTTGACCGATGCCTTGTGAGTGGATTTGGTAGACAGAAACTGAAAGAAGCCTGTCGTATATATGTATATATATGTATGCGTTTGTGTGTGTGTGTTTGTCCCCCTAGCATTGCTTGACAACCGATGCTGGTGTGTTTACGTCCCCGTCACTTAGCGGTTCGGTAAAAGAGACCGATAGAATAAGTACTGGGCTTACAAAGAATAAGTCCCGGGGTCGATTTGCTCGACTAAAGGTGGTGCTCCAGCATGGCCACAGTCAAATGACTGAAACAAGTAAAAGAGTAAAGAGTTAACAAACCCATTTCCATAACCATGACCCCTAATCCCACAATTGCCCCTGTATTCAGACATACCATAAACCTAATGCTGGTCCCTCTCACACCCAGAACCCAACCACTCTTAGAACCTCTAAAATGCATCTCTAGCAAAGTTTTTTTTTTTTTAAATCCCCAAAGAGACCCCTTATCCGGAAGTAGAGAATCTTAAAAAATTCCAACCCCAGCACATTGACCCAGCCCTAATCTCCAACATACAAACATATTCTATCCAAACTTGGTCTTTTTTAGGCTTGAGTATGGTTCCTTCCTCCCTTCCAGCTTTGTCTCACTCCGTTTCTAGCCCCCACCCCCATCTCCCCCCTCACACACACACACCCACAGTTATCTTTTTTGAGGATTTGTATTTTTATCTTTTTTTTTATATATTTCTAATATATACTTTAACCTTTTTCTGTAGCTCAGTAGATAGAGACTAACACATATTCTCTCACATGTACACACATACACACACACACACACACAAACACACACACACACTCATATGTATTTGCATATGTGTGTTACATACAATCTATATATTGCATGCACATGCACACCCATACATACACTCATCCCTCTATATATATATATATGTATATACCGGAGTAAACACACAAATGTGAAACAAGGTGGGGGAAAAAAGAGTACTCAAATACCAGAGGTAGAGTAATATGCTTTATTTAAAAGCAGCAGAAAATTCAACATTTTCTGTTGCTTTAAATAAAGTATATATGTATATATTTATATATATACATATATACACACACACACAGGGTTGGCCAAAAGTCACTGGATAGTAAATCAAAATTTCATAAATACTTAATATTCAACTTTTATTTATTCCTTCCAATTATGAATGTTTATTAATTGAATCCTGTGAGTTAAAACCACCGTTTTTTGGGGGTTTTTTTTCAACATTTGTCTCATAAAATAATATTTTGTTTTAATCTTTTGGCTAACCCTGTATATATAAATCATCTCTCCCATGCCAGCATGGACAACAGTTGTTAAATGATGATATATATAGATATATATATAGATAGATAGGTAGATAGATAGATAGATAGATAGATAGATAGATAGATAGATAGATATTGGCAGTATGTTCTTATATGCATAAAAAACAATGAACACCAACTGAAGAATGCACTCAATACTTTGTCAGTGTCAATAAAATTCTAATGAATTCCTGCACACACATGAACACATCAACATATATTACCATCCACATCATATATCTGTTTTCCATAGCAACATATGTAGGATGTGCTTTCAAGGTCCTACTAACATCTTATTTCTAGTTACTGTTCTCCTAGATGTGTTGCAGGACCCTATCCCTTGCACTTGCTTCTCAGTTTCATTCTGTCGGTTGGATGTCCTTCATAACAGCAACCAGGCCACACTATGGGGTGGACTGGCTTTCTATAATTCGGGGCAACAGCACTAGAAAATCTGGTGACACCTGGATTTGAAGGAGGGGTCTCAATACACAGTCAAGTACTCAACCAATGGAGATATATATCCCTGTCTGCTTGCAAGATAAGTTTCCTTCTTTACTGCTCAGTTGGGTGACATCTGATTCAACATCAGAGAAGCTGACTTGTGGAATCGGTTCTGGCTCTCAGAGTTTTGCTTCAGATTCTGGACCCTCCTATCATTTGCCTATTTCTAGCAGGGAAAACAACTACTTTGGGAACCAGCCAATGGTAGTAGACCTCCAGGATCAGATGAAGCAACTTCTGATGGCATCTGCACAAAAAAATATGGGGATACTTTGATGTGATGTAGGGGCCTTGGAATAAATACTCCACCTTGAGCCTGTATGACACACAAACATCCTTCAGTCATGATTGCCCATGGGATTGAACCCAGGAAGTTCCTGTCCAATCACATAGCACAGCACTTTTGGCAAACGTTTTTAATTATAGCCAAAGCTTTGTGAATGGGTTTGATAGGAGCAAACTGAAAGAAGACTGTTCCGTGTGTTCATGTCTGTGTGTCCCCTTGTCTAGACACACACATACATGTGTGTACAGAGAAGACTATAGTGTTTGTATGTGTTGGTAAGGTGATGGCTTTGTGGAAAGTGGCCTTGGATTGATATACACCGTTGTCGTACCAGTTCACCCTGAAAGACAGGTAAACTGGAGCAGTCTAGACTATAATGGGCAACACAAGCACAAATAAAATGCCAGTGGTGGATTTGAACCAAGGACCTCACTCATAGTCATTTCGTGTATGTGTGAAGGTGCATGGTTCAGTGGTTAGAGGGTCGGACTCACAATCATGAGGTAGTGAGTTTGATTCCTGGGCCAGGCTGTGTGTTGAGTTCTTGAGCAAGACACTTTATTTCATGTTGCTGCAGAAATGAGTTGCAACATCACTGGTGCCAAGCCCTATCGGCCCCTTTGCCTTTCCTTTGGAGAAGGGGGGCTGGTATGCATGGGTGGCTGCTGGTCTTCCACAAACAACCCGTGCCTCAGGGGGTAACTTTCTAGGTGCAATCCTATGGTCATTCATGACCAGTGTGGGGTCTTTGCCCTTTTTTCAGATTTCATCTGCCAAATCCACTTGCCCAAGGTGCCATGTAATGGGACTGAACCCAGAACCATGTGGTTGGGAAGCAAACTTTTTACAACATGGCCACACCTGCACCTATGTGATTGTTTATTTTGAGAATGACATTGTAGGGTAAGTGTGAGGCGCCTGTACCTGGCTGGTCGAGTATTTGGGCTGGAAATGGCTGGTTTAAATGCAAAGGGGTTAGATTGTAACTAGAGATAGTCTATTGAATGGGCTTTCACAAAGTTTAAATTCTCCCACGGGGCTGAGATATATCTGAAATGAGGGCAGAAGACACTTAACCTAAAATCCCAATTGGTAGAATTGAACCTGTCTCCTAATATTTATGAAGTGAAGCCCCTAATTTTCCAACCAGGCCATCTGCCCATTTATATCCTATTAATACATGCATGCTTGAGCTAAGAGAGCCTGGGTGTGGTTCCTTGACATGACACACACCTAAACCTCCCCTACCATCAGGTGACCTCACCACCACCACCACTGACCATTCTGCATCCTCCTACCACAACTGCACCTTCACTGCCACCTATACTCTTTCTACACCCCTTCATCACTCTCACCACAATCCACCCCTGCCTCTTCTGCACCCAAACTTGAATCCACCCGTGCCGTGTTCCACCTCAATCTACCAACGTCTCTTTCTGCTCCGATCTCTTATCTCCATATCTCTTAAAAAGGAAGCCACTGTGTGGTTGCTTGACCTGCTAGAAAGAGTAGCTAAGAGTCACTCAAACCATGACCTATTGTCTTAGTAAAACATGATATATTGGATTATGTAGTTATTGATAGACCAAGTCTGAAGGAAAGAGAAGACAAAATATGATAGGGAGCTGTCTTGGGGCTTATGTGCACACACACACACACACACAGCCACACACAGCCACACACACACACACACAGCCACACACACACACAGCCACACACACACACACACACACACACACACACAGCCACACACAACACACACACAGCCACACACACACACACACACACACACACAGCCACACACACACACAGCCACACACACACACACACACAGCCACACACACACACACAGGCACACACACGCGCAGCCACACACACACACACACCACACACACACACACACAGCCACACACACACTCACAGCCACACACACACTCACAGCCACACACACACACAGCCACCACACACACACACACACACACACACCACACACACACAGCCACACACAGCCACACACACACCCACAGCCACACACACACAGCCACACACACACTCACAGCCACACACACAGAGCCACACACACACGCACAGCCACACACACACACACACACACAGCCACACACACAGAGCCACACACACAGCCACACACACGCAGCCACACACACACACACAGCCACACCACACACACACACAGCCACACACATAACCAGGCATTAAGAGACCACCTTCACATAATGACAGAGCTACAAATTTATATGCCCCCACCCCCTCCACAGAAGCAGACGCTCACACATAAAATGAGCCAAAGATAGTATCTCAGAATGTTTGCTCAACTTAGAAAGGAAAACTGTAACAAAAGAGCCAAATATATTGGATAATGTTGCCAATACACAGCAGAAGAAAAGCTGAATCATGGCTCTTTCTCTCACTGTGTGTATATATATATATATATATATATAATATATATATATATATTATATATATATATATGTATATATTATATTATATTAAATTAGAGATAAAACCACTATTAGGCAAATCAAACAGTGAAAATCATTAGCCAATACATAGAAAAAAAATTAATTAAAAAATATAAAATATAAAATTCCAAATTAAAATATTTAAATTAAAGTTAAAATTTAAAAAATTATTTGAATAATTTAAACTTATAAATATTAAATATATATATACATTTATTATTATTATTTTATTTTATTTTTTTTTTTTTGTAAATTATATAACTATCAAAAGGTATTAAAAGTTTTATACAAGATAAATAGTAAAAACACTACGATCGTTTCATGCCCGTAACCAATTCGAATAAGGATAATTTAAATTCAATTAATAATTCGAATTATATAGATATATACACACACACACACCACACACATATTGTTATATTTCAAGATAGTCATTTGTTTTTCGTACCAAATAAATACATGCACAATATATTCATTCTTCACTTCAGATATTTTTTTAAAATTCTTATTTTATGTCCATTGTCTGGAAACCTTTCCTCACACACCTGTGACCTCTTCAGTGACCCTCCATCCCATGTGTCTCCTCCTGTTCTGTTAAGTCCAATTCTGTATGATGTGTGTCCTTACCTGTGCATGTGTTTTGTATACAAATGCATGCACAGGTAAGGGTACACATAAAAAGACAGAATGGACTAAGCAGAACAGGAGGAGATACATGGGATGGAGAGTCACTGAAGAGGCCACAGGTGTGTGACAAAAGTGAAGAATAAATGCTTTGTACCTGTGTTTATTTGGCAAGAAGGTAAAAAAATGGTCATCCTGGAATATAACAATACCTGTTACAACACACGGTTTCACATCAGGAATCCTGCAAAATAAATACATAAACGTATGTGTATATACACACACATACATACATGGCTGTAATGCCTATCATCCTAGGACAGCTCAATCAAGACCATGCATATATTTGCACACAAACACACACACACGTATGTATACAGAAACGAGTAAAAGAACAAACGTGTTTTAAGGAATGTTGTTGTGTAAAGCTGGAGCAATTTGAGAAGCTACGAAAAGAAAAGGAAAACAAAACAAAGTGGCAGTTTTACCTTGCATCTTTATATTTCGGGGCTGTAACTCTCTTCAGGACAGCTGAGCGACAACCTTTTCATCCCTCACCTTTCCAAATGTCCTGAAGAAGGGGTTATAAGCCCAAAATGTAGAAAATGCAAAGTAAAACTGCAAATTTATTATTATTTTTTTTCCCTTTCTTTTAATATTTTACTTTGTACCTTCTCACGTTGTTCCTTCTTTGCACAAAAAATCTTTAAAGCAACACCAAATTATGCTTTATCAAAACTACTCCATTATGGCCAGATGACCGAAGAGATGGTGTTGTGGATTTCCACCTCAGCATCCGAAACTCAGAGTTTTATCTTGGCTATTGAATAATTGTCACATATTATTTTACATATATATATATGTGTGTGTGTGTGTGTGTGTATATATATAACAGTGGTTTTCAACCAGGGTTCTGCGGAACCTTAGAGTTCCGCCAGTACAGTCCAGGGGTTCCGCAAGATGTTACAAAACTGCTAAAATCGGCAGTAATTTTTAATTCTCCTGTGCAGATATGTGTGCATAAGACAATTAAATGATTGCACAGGGGTTCCTCGAGCCAGTGGAATGTTTCCTTGGGGTTCGGCTCCAGCAAAAAGTTTGGAAAGCACTGATATATAAACATACACAAACATTGTAAGTTCCCACCTCGACTTTCCTCCTCCTCCCCTCTCACCCTTCTCTTTCCCTCTCTCTCTCTCTCTCCCTCCCTCCCTCCTTGTGTGTGTCTACCTTTGTTTTGCATTACAGCATGCTTAACCAACCACACACACACACAAGCATGAAGTGTGTGTGTTATTCCATTACACTGATAGGTTTAATTCATTCTAAACATTGTAAGGTCTAAGAATTCAGACATATATAAAAAAGAAATATATATATATATATAAAGCATGTTTAGTTTGTGCGTGTGTGTGTGTGTGTATATATATATTTACATTATATATATATTTATATATATATTCATATATTGACTTGCTTTTTACTAACCATTTCTAAAACAAAACTTCTAAAACGTTTGTGTTTTCTTTTCTCAAATTGTTATCTGCTGCCAGATATTTGCTGCGAGACTGTGTGGTGTGATGTAAAGAGTTGAGGCTATTCTCTCGTTAGTGACATGTATAAGATCAGAGGGAGGATATAACGTAATTCAACAGCCACCCAAAGACCATATTTTTATCCAAATTTCTTGCTAACCCAACGTAGTGTTGCCTCACCATTTCGCATCACATCACATCCCCTGCCAGTCGCTGCTTAAATTAGATTATTTATACCTTGTCTAGCATTAACAGTAATTACTTTTTAGCAATCTGACCTTTCTGGATTTTTTTTCTCTCTTTGCTTGCTTCCATTTATGCTTTCCTCAATGACTCGATGACCTCTTTTAAGCTGCTGTTGTGTCTTGCAAACTGCCATTCTGCCACAACTTTGCGAATTTAATCCTTCTATGCATGAGTCAGGAATCAATAACAACAACAAAAAAAAATAAAAAGAAATCAAATCAAATACGAAACTCAAGAGAAGTTCAAGGGTCAGTCACAGTTATTTATTATTAGGTTGATGCTCAAGGGAAGAAAATGAGTTTATAAAGTGAAAGTGACTGTGTAGAAGTACAATGTTTCACACCCAGTCCTTTGTCAGAAACACAAAGAAAACTTGTGGGAAGAGGAGAAGGACGGGTGGAAAAGAAGTAAGAAAAAAATGCCTGTGGATAATTGAGTTGTTTTGACTGGTCTTTCTAGCAGTGGTGGTACCACTCTTTACTCTCGTCACATTAGTGACATTGATAAATTTGCCTTCAGATTTTCATTGCCAACAAGCCACCGACATTATTTATATATATTGAAAATTATAAATCACAATGTATGGATTCATGTAATCCAGTAGTACTCGTTAAAAAAGCTCATTAGTGTATTATTCTGCAAAACACAGAGAGTATATAATAATATACAAGAAAAAATGAAAAAGAGTGTATAAAGTTTGATGACTTTTCAATTAACAATAAGAAAATTCAAATGTCACAAGTTTGTTTTGCCACTCAAAAACATGTAAATCTTTATATATAAAAGTGAGGTTGTCTGTCTGTCTGTCTCCTACGATTTAGATTCCTAACTACTCTCACATTTTGCGGTGCAGTTTAACCAAAACCGGGTATCTTATAGTCGTGATTCATATCGAGCCCTTCTGGGTATTAGCATGAGTCTACAATTTAAAAAATAATTTACCATCAATTTTTCCCATTTTTAATGCATTTTTGGCATATATAAGGGAAGTAACTCTAAAAATTTATTATTAAATCTCAGAATGTAAAAAGCTACAGTAACCCCCCACCCCCCACCCTTTGTGGTTAGCCATATTGAGATGGCTATTATACTTTACAGCTCTAAAAATGCTTATATAGTTATTTCCCTTACAAACCCGAGCAACGCCGGGCGATACTGCTAGTAACTTATATTATCATAATTAATGATAAATAAAATACATGTTTGCATTATTTTGAATGAATTTTTTGCATTTTATGTTAATGCAGACATGTAAATAATTTATTTATTATCAAACTGGCAGCATCGCTCGGGTTTGTAAGGGAAATAACTATATAAGCATCTTTAGAGAGTTACTTCCCTTATATAACCCGAGCAAAAATCATTAAAAATGCGGGAAAATGATGGTAAATTTTTGTTAAATCGTTGACTCATCGTAGACGCGTGCTAATACCCAGAAGGGCTCGATATGGATGACGACTATAAGATACCCGCTTTTGGTTAAACTGCACCGCAAAATGTGGGAATAGTTAGGAATCTAAATCGGAGGAGACAGAGTCTCACACACACAACTTCAATTTTATATATAAAGATATGGTAATATAATTTATTTATATGTTCTTGAGTTACGAAATAAGTTTGTCATGATATTTGGATTTTTCGTATTGTTAAATCAAAGTTCATCAAAATATTTATCTGCTATTTATAGCTATATATGTGTATATATATATATATGCAATGAATATATAAGGATAAATTATTGAGGCAGGTAAGAGTGCTCAGGTATAGTCCTGGATCCAGGTAACAGCATCAAGTAGTAAGAAGAACCAAGGATTGCTTAGGGTGCGCAGTGCCACCATAATTCTTCTGATGGGTAGATCCAGGTTTGCTTTGCTGGATTATGATTATTTTCAGGAATGTAAATCCAAAAGAATTACAAAGAGTTTGGAAACTGGTACATCTTCAAATTTTTCTTTTAATTAAACAGTTAATTATACAGCATAATTAGTTAGTTAAAAGGATCGACATTTGATTCTGCTGCACAGGGTAAGTGCAGCTGCATATGCAACCCACCATATTCTGAATTAGTCAATGGTCTGAGAGAGTGGAAAGGTGTCCTACTTTACTGCTTTCATAGCCTGAATTGCCCTTTCTACTCTGTAGCCACCAACTTCAGTCATTTCCTTCCCTGCATTGGGCAAGTCTTCACTTTTCGCCTTATCCAGTAACATCTTGTAACATTTCCACTCCTCTTTCTTTTCTTGGCACCTCACTGCTATAACGCTCTACATTTGGTAATCACTCATACTTACTTTGATCATGTATTCATCTACCTGTGTGTGTGTGTGTGTTTCTCTTTTGAGTTTTATTTAAGTCCTTTTTGAGAGAGTTCAGGCCAGTCGCTAACAAAGCGACAAAACGTTTTGATTGAAGAGAGTTCCCAATGTTTGTAAGTAGTTGAGTTGGTGTGTTGCTTGACCTCTCAATGTACACAATCAAATGTATGTATCTATTCAAATAAGAATCTCAGGTGGAGAATTTTGGGAATGTCTTCATTGCGTCACCAAATAGATTGGATTTGGTGAATCCATGTCAATTTCTTGAGCTCTTTTTCTGTGAAACCAAGTAATTCTAGGTTTTTGAGCAAATTTGTTGGTACATAGCCTAATGTACCTATAATGATAGGTACAGATGAGAATTTATAGTCAGGCTACTTGAGCTGTAAGTTCCACATTAATTCACCATAAATGCTCTCTTTTGCCTGGGCTTTTGATGGTACGTTCACATCCCCTGGACAGTTGACCCCTACAACAGTGCATCACTTTCATTCAGTCATTTATTCTGTTTGAGCAAATGACTATATTATTTAGAGAGTGGGGTTGACGCCATAAAAAGCCTTTCTTTACTTCAGACGCAGGAGTTACTTGATTTTTTTTTTAAACATCTTTATGACGTGGTTGACTGAAGCCAATAAAGGCAAAACACTCCATTAAAATTACCAGCATAAATGGTAACTCTCTGAACACCTGTTGTAAGAGGTGCCCATCATTCCACATCTGTGCATAGTGTGTATGTCAGTTGCCAGACTGTAAAAAGTTATATCCTATCTACTTAAGAGAACTGATTGATATTGTTGCTTGAAATTGAGTTGCAGCCATATATATGGTTGTGTGAATCACATGGTTCTGGGTTCAGTCCCACTGCATGGCTCCTCTGCCAAGTGTCTTCCACTATAGCCTCAGGCTGACCCAAGCCTTGTGAGTGGATTTGGTAGACAGAAACTGAAAGAAGTCTATCATATATATATATATATATATATATTATATATATATATGTGTGTGTGTTTGTGTGTCTGTGTTTGCCCTCCATAACTTAGCAGTTCAGCAGAAGAGAACAATAGAATAAGTACTAGGCTTACAAAGAATAAGTCCTGGGGTCTGTTTGTTCAACTAAAGGTGGTGCTCCAGCATGGCTGCAGTCAAATGCCTGAAACAAGTAAAAGAATATATATGTATTTGATATCTAAAAGAATATGCATGTCTGTATGCACGTGTGTGTGTGTGTGTGTGTGTGTGTGTGTGTGTGTGTGGTGACTTTCTCTCAAGTGGTTACAGCCAGTGAGGTGTGCCATGGATAGAAGAGTGATGTGTGTTAGGGGAATGGGGTGCAGAGGGTGGTTCCACACATGCAAGGATAACCAAGGTGGCTCTTGGAGATCAGTTTTTGTTGTGATGGATGAATCTTCTCAAGCATAGTGAATTGCCAATCATCTTGGTTTTTCATCTTTTATCATCCATTTGGGCGTGGCCGTTGCCAGTACCACCAAACTGGCCCTCGTGCAGGTGGCACGTAAAGCACCCACTACACCCTCGGAGAGGTTGGCGTTAGGAAGGGCATCCAGCTGTAGAAACTCTGCCAGATCAGATTGGAGTCTGGTTCGCCACATCTGAGTCAAATCGTCCAACCCATGCTAGCAGGGAAAGCGTACGTTAAACGAAGATCATCATCATCATCATCATCAACATCTCTTTAAGGATCAGCATCTTGAGATGAGTCTTCACTACTTTGCCCCATGTCTTCCTGGATCTCTCTCTGCCACATGTTGCATCCACTTTAAGCAGCTGACATTCCTTCATGCATCAGTCCTCATCTACAAGCATCACATGATGCAACCAGTGCAGCCTTCTCTCTTGCACACTGCATCTGATTCCTCTTACACCTGGCGTTTTGTTGCACATGCATATTGCTTTTGCACATCCAGTGCAGCCTGCTAGCTTCACTCCCCTTTAGTCTTTGCATTCAGGTCACATGTCTCACTGGTGTCATGTAAAAGTGCCCATGTGGCGTCATCTAAAAGCACCCATGCAATGCCACATGAAAGCACTTGTAAAGTGGCTGGAGTCAGGAAGGGCATCCAGCCATAGAAACAGGGCCAAATCAGACTGGAGTCTGGTGCAGCTCCCCATCTTGCCAGCTCTGGTCAAACCATCCAACCCGTGCCAGCGTGGACAGTATATATAAGACAGTGCTCCAGTGTGGCCACATTCAAAATGACTGAAACAAGTAAAAGAATAGAAGAATGTGTGTGTGTGTGTGTGTGTGTGTTGTGGTATTCCCTTGGTTGTGACAATGAGGGTCTCAGTTGGTCCAGGCAAGGGAACAAGTCTGCTCGTGAAATTAATGTGCAAGTGGCTGAGTACTCCACAGACATGCATACCTTTAATATAAAACTCAAGATTCAGCGTGACACAGAATGTAACAAGGCTGGCCCCTTGTGAATTACTGGTGCAACTCATTTTTGCAAGCTGAGTGGACTGGAGCAATAAAGTGAAATGAAGTGTCTTGCTCAAGGACACAACACACCACCAGGTCCTACATTCAGCAATGACTGTCAGTCAAATTCCATCACCATTAAGCACAAGCTTTCACGATATATTGATATATATATATATATATTTATTTATGTATGTATATATATATATATATATATATATATATATATATATATATATATATAGGCGCAGGAGTGGCTGTGTGGTAAGTAGCTTGCTAACCAACCACATGCATGGCACCTTGGACAAGTGTCTTCCGCTATAGCCCCGGGCCGACCAATGCCTTGTGAGTGGATTTGGTAGCCGGAAACTGAAAGAACCCTATCGTATGTATATATATATATATATATATATATATATATTATATATATATATATGTATGTGTTTGTGTGTCTGTGTTTGTCCCCCTAGCATTGCTTGACAACCGATGCTGGTGTGTTTACGTCCCCGTCACTTAGCGGTTCGGCAAAAAGAGACCGATAGAATAAGTACTGGGCTTACAAAGAATAAGTCCTGGGGTCGATTTGCTCGACTAAAGGCGGTGCTCCAGCATGGCCGCAGTCAAATGACTGAAACAAGTAAAAGAAAGAAAGAAATATATATATGATGGCCGTCCACTCGTGACCGAGGAAGACCATTGCCGACCTTCAGGAACATTGTGCGCTCTAGGACTAACTTGTATTTTGCATTTGCGGCTCCGTTGGTGGCTAATGAGCCCTGCTCTTGACAAGCATACACGACTGCAAACATTGCAGACCAAGCTTTCCCCATTCACTATACGAGCCGTGCGCTTTCGCGCAGCTCGCTTAAGTTCTTCATGCTGGATACGTACTCTCTCAAAAGTGTCGATCCCCTCCTTAACCTGTTTCCTCCATCTGTGGCGATGACAGGCATTGTTCTCCCAGTCAGTGTCCTGCATATCACAGATACATATAAATATATACACACACACACACGTCCATATACTACCATGTAGCATCACATGGATGATGGTGATGCTCTTTTACATAATGTGAAAACAAGGGTATGCACACACACACTCAGATATCTATACATGTTGGGCTGCTTTCAGTTTCCATCTGCGAGATCCATTCACAAAGCTTTGGTTAGCCCTGGGCTATAAGTAGAAAACTCTTGCCCAAAGTTCTATGCATTGGGGCAAGCTTCTCAGCCACACAGCCCTGTGTGTGTGTGTGTGTGTGTGTAAGAGAGAGAGAGGGACAAGAGCTAATAGTGAGGGATTATCAATCTGGGCAAAATGCTTCATAAACTCTGGTAGACCCAGTTAACAATATTATTTAGATTAGTGAAGAATTCCAAGTTTTCTTTTGGCGTCGTCCAAAGTTATGGTTCATCACAATTCCATTTTATAAATCTGGTTTTTGCACAGAGTGATATAAATGAAACAAGTTTAAAATAATGGTTTGTACATATTTTTCCATTATTAGAGCAAATCTGGCTTACAGTTGTTTCCAGTAGTCATCATAGGTTCATTACTGATAGGTTTACTCGGTCGTTAAGTTGTTTAATTTTTCTCAAGTGATCAATAGACTGATTGAGTAAACCTATCAGTAACGTACCTATAATGGCTACTGGAAACAGCTGTAAGCCAAACCTGCTCTAATAAAGGAATTTATATGTAATGACCATTATTTTTAACTTGTCATATAGACAGACAGGCAGACAGATATAATCAATAAAAGGAGCACAGTAAGCTTAGTGTGGGGAATCCAACATTTCAGACAGTCCATCTTTGGGAAAAAGTTGAAAAGAGAGAAATTACTGAGAGAGAAAAAAATTGGCTGCAACTGATGGGTAACACAGGCCCACAAGAGCTTTATTCATAAACTGGAAGTGGTAAGAGAGAGAAGCACTGAGAGAGGGAGAAGCTAGCAAAGTTGAGAGTGAGGGGAATTGAAGTACAAGGAAGGGTTTTAATGAACTAAGAGGTAGGTGTCAAAGTAGAATGTCAAAAACATTCATTTAAACCTGTTGAACACATGGTACCATGTTTGAATTCTAAAACATTGTTCCTTCTGTTTCTTTGAGAATGTGGACCCGTGGTGTACAGCGTTGCCACTCACTGATGAGTGACAGAATGGCCTATGGTGTTGAAATAGGTGGTAACAGGTAGGCCTGGCATGCATAATGTTAGTAATAGTAGTAGTCATAGTATGCTACAAAAGACCTTTCATCTAGCTAGCTGTGTATGTGTTTGTACGTATGTATTGAAGGACCCCTCTTTGGTCACGAATGACCGTGGGATCGCAGCTAGAAAGTTACCCTCTGAGCCACAAGTCCAGGCAAGGTTGTTTATGGAAGACCAGCAGCTGCCCATACATACCAGCCGCCCCCCTCTCCATGCCACTGGTGTTATCCAAGGGAAAGGCAAAGGGGCCGATACAGTTTGGCACCTGTGACACTGCAACTCATTTCTAAGCTGAGTAGACTGGAGCAACGTGAAATAAAGTTTCTTGCTCAAGAACATGAAGGTGCATGGCTCAGTGGTTAGAGCTTCAGGCTCACAATTATGAGGTAGGGAGTTCAAGTCCCAAACTGAGCGGATGTATTATATGCTCATATGTGTATGTATATCTATGGCTTTCCAAGAGGTACTCTAACCTGTTGGATCCTATCAGACAATCCAGCTCATGCCAGCAGGAGTAAATAGACATGAACAGATAGTCTCTCTCTCTCTCTCCCTCCCTCCCTCTCTCTCTCTCTCTCTCTCACACACACACACATAGTCTTTTACTTGTTTCAGTCATTTGACTGTGGCCATGCTGGAGCACTGCCTTTAGTCGATCAAATCGACCCCAGGACTTATTCTTTGTAAGCCCAGTACTTATTCTATCGGTCTCTTTTGCCGAACTGCTAAGTTACGGGGACATAAACACACCAGCATCAGTTGTCAAGCGATGCTGGGGGGACAAACATATACACACACATGCAGATATACATATACACGATGGGCTTCTTTCACTTTCCGTCTACCAAATCCACTCAGAAGGCTTTGGTCAGCCCAAGGCTATAGTAGAAGACACTTGGCCAAAGTGCCATGCAGTGGGATTGAACCCAGAACCATGTAGTTCGTGAGCAAGCTACTGAGCACACAGCCACTCCTATGCCTGTCATGCATATATTTGTGTGTAGTTGTGTTTCCTCTTCATTTCGACTTCTTCTTTCCCCAATCGCATGGGTTAGTCAGAATGTTCTACATCTGCCTTGGTTACTTGATGTCAACCTTTGCCTACCTCTAAGTCAGGTGGGGATTCCCCAGTTTAGTGAAATTCCTGGACATTCTTTGTGAGTGGATTTGGTAGACAGAAATGAAAGAAACACATTTTATGTATGTATCATCATCATCATCATCATCATTGTTTAACGTCCACTTTCCATGCTGTCATGGGTTGGACGATTTGACTGAGGACTGGCGAACCAGATGGCTGCACCAGGCTCCAATCTTGATCTGGCAGAGTTTCTGCAGTTGGATGCCCTTCCTAACGCCAACCACTCTGAGAGTGTAGTGGGTGCTTTTTATGTGCCACCGGCACAGGGGCCAGTCAGGCGGTACTGGCAACAGCCACGCTCAAATGGTGTTTTTTACGTACTCACACACACACACACACACATATGATGGACTCTCCTGTTGAAGACAGCGAATGAGTGGTCAGCTTTTGTCACATGATCTGCACAACTGATTTGTTTATACTGATCAAATGTCCATGCCGTGCATTCATTCACTTCCTCCACCAAATTGATATTGCCTGGACAGGTGCATGGTGTACCACGTGTCAGGTGTTGAAGAGATTTCAGAGCAATATGAGATGAAGGGTTTCGCTCCAGAACACAATGTTCCACCCAGTCTAGGAATTGAAACCACAATCTCGCGATCTTCAGTGCAGTACCCTAACCACTAGACCATGTATCCTCATATGCATATGTGTGTGTGTGTGTGTGTGTGTGTGTGTATATATATATATATATATATATATATATATAAGAAAAAACACCTTTTATCAATTCAAAATGAACAATTAAATTACACCATCTAGAAAATTACATATAATAGAAATATTAAAATTAAAATAACAATAAAATACCAATGATTAAGTAAATTGCAAAATAATAATAATAAAAACATATATTTGGTAGTATATATACATATTGGTATATATACATATACACACTCACACACGCGTACATATATAAAATATATATATACAGGCACAGGAGTGGCTGTGTGGTAAGAAGCTGGCTTCCCAACACATGGCTTTGGGTTCAATCTCACTGCGTGTCTTCTACATGTGTGCATATCTGTCACCCTACCATCGTTTGACAACCAATGCTGGTGTGTTTACGTCCCTGTAACTTAGCAGTTCGGCAAAAGAGACCAATAGAATAAGTACTAGGCTTACAAACAATAAGTCCTAGGGTCGATTTGTTCAACTTAAGGCGGTGCTCCAACATGGCCACAGTTAAATGACTGAAACAAGTAAAAAGGAGTGGCTGTGTGGTAAGTAGCTTGCTAACGAACCACATAGTTCCGGATTCAGTCCCACTGCGTGGCATCTTGGGCAAGTGTCTTCTGCTATAGCCCCGGGCCGACCAATGCCTTGTGAGTGGATTTGGTAGATGGAAACTGAAAGAAGCCCGTCGTATATATGTATATATATATACATGTATGTGTGTGTGTTTGTGTCTGTGTTTGTCCCGCTAGCATTGCTTGACAACCGATGCTGGTGTGTTTACGTCCCCGTCACTTAGCGGTTCGGCAAAAAGAGACCGATAGAATAAGTACTGGGCTTACAAAGAATAAGTCCCGGGGTCGATTTGCTCGACTAAAGGCGGTGCTCCAGCATGGCCGCAGTCAAGTGACTGAAACAAGTGAAAGAATAAAAGAATATATATATATATTGTGATTGAAAGGATGAGTAGAATGTCGGCCAATTCCTTCAGCAGCAGCAGTTCATGCAGGAGCCTGGAAAGTGTCTAAAGAGCCATGTAAAAAGTTGAACCTTTTCAGGATGAGAGAATGATTGGTTAAACTTCAGTCAGTTGATGGTAGTCTCTCGTAGTCAGAGGAAAATGGTTCTGAAATCTCCTGCTCAACAACCGACACGAATGATTTGTTTATAGCGATCAAATGTTTGTGCTGTGCAATACCTCATCATCATCATCATCATTGTTCGACCGTGGTCGAGACAATGGAATTTACCATGCTACGCCAGACTTCACAGTCCATCATGGCATTACGGAGGTCCTGTTGCTGGATGCCTGTATCCCTGGAGATTACATCAGGGTAGGAGAGTGTGCGCCCTCTGGTATTGCGACTAGATGGCTTCCAGAGGAGAAGAGTAGAAATTATCTCTTTTTCAGCTCTACAACAATGTCCAGCAAACTGGACTCTCCTACCTTTCACAAGAGATGACACAGGTGGTAGTTTCCCATATATTTGCACTTTGGTTGGATGACGCTTCCACCAGAGATTTTGAGCTCTCATAAGGAGGCGAGTGTAGGTTCCATCCAACCGCCTCTCAAGCTTCTTTGATAACGTCCAGGTTTCTGAGCCATAGAGTAGAATTGGTTCGACTGTGGCTTTGAAGATTTCAAGTTTGAGGTCTCTACTTAGATTGGATGACCAGATCTTATGCATGTCATTACCTCACTCCCTCCATGAAGCTGACATTACTTGACGAGGTGCCAGAGGGCGCCATGTGTCAGGAAGTGATTGTAGAGTAAAGTGAGATTGAAGTGTTTCGCTGAAGAACACAGTGCTCCCCCCAGTGCATTTTACATGGATACGACCATCATGAAAAGAAAGTGAATATTTTTCAGTGCTTTTTAATTGTTTATAAAACTGTAAATTTTATTGCGCAAGAGACTAACAATTATTATCATTTTCGTACTTATTTAAAGTGAAAATTAGTATAAAAATTACCCTTACGAAAGATTTCTGTTTTTGCATGTTTGGTACACACATTCATGCAACTCTTTTCCCCTGTTTAAGGGTTAAAAGAACGCTTTGTCAATCATAGGGCATGTATATCAAACAGGTACGTTTGAATCCTCACAAAATGGATGACAATTTTGAGGAAGAGACAAATCAAATTATTTGTTATGTACGCATCAATGAACAAGCACCATTTCATATCACACACAAAAGATATGCAATTTTAAGCACACATGGTTTGATTCACCCTTTGAAGTGGGGAAAGTTCTTCTAACTTTTGTATGTTTATTTCATAAGTTGATTCTGAATCAAATTATGTCTCAAAAATGACTTTGAATTTCTTGCATAAAATTGCAGAACTTTTGTAAGTAATATGAAATAAATTACGTTTGTTCATTGAAACATATGTAACATAGATTTGACTTGTCTTTCCTGAATTAAAATTATATATATATATATATATATATATACTTTATTTATGGGTTAAGGATACCATTGGTTTCATGTACGAACACTCAATGTTCCATGTGGCAGATTTGATAATTGTTAAGGGATCTCTTGACATGAAACCAATGGTAGTGTTAAGCAATTAAGTAAAAATATTTTATCCACTAATGTAGTGTTCAGCACACTATTTTCATTGTTCGATATTAACATGTGTCTATATATATATACATATATATATATATATATATATATATATATATATATATATATATGACAGGCTATTTCCTGTTTCCTTCAATGTTTTGGTCAGTCAGTGAATATGACAGAGGTCACACTTTACTGCATTCACACAGCTAAACATATGATTCTTAATCTCCACTGCCCTGCCTTCACCTTGTATCCATGTCTGTGCATAGAAACATTAGAAGCTTGGTAATTTTAGTTGAAAGGATTATGATTATCTCAAGTGAATTCATTATTCACTCCGTATGGAATGTGGTCTTTGAAACAAATGTTGAGCAGATGAAATATTTTATTTTTACTTATTCTCTAAATGTCTGTGTGTGTGTGTGTGGTTTACAAGAATTCTAATTAAACCTCTGCCATTTAGAGAGATTTGATGATTAGGATGATCGTTTGGCTGTCTCATCCATCAATTCACTTTTAGGCAGTAAACAGGAATTTTAATACAAACCATCCACAATCATGCTTTTCTTTTTCTTTTTCTAGCAGTATCTAAATACTACTACTACTACTACTAATAATAATAATAATAATGATAATAATGATAATAAATAATAATAATAATAATAATAATAATATAGTAATAACAACAACAATAATACTACTTAGCATTCCTACTTCTCTTTCTGTCAATAAACTGTTTCTTGTATGGGAGCAGAATGGGGGGGGGGTCTTGAAAACTTCTGAACTTCCTTCTGTAACAAACTTAACCCTCACTGCTGCCCTTATGACCTCTCGTGTCAAAGGTCACTTTTAGAATGCTGTTAGATTTTTTACTAATTATAGGGCCTTGGATTGATATGTGTCTTAATTGTTTGTTTTTTTTATCTGTTTCTGTTTCCAATTTGCAGTGATTTTTTTTCCATCTGTTTGTTGTTGTTGTTGTTGTTATTTAATGTTGTGAGGTTACTGTTGTGAATGTTGTGTGGTCAGTACTATAGGTGTTGCTAATGTTATTTAACCTTCAGCAGAGTTAGTCTCACCATGACCATCCCATCTGTGTTGAAATAATCTAAGACTACATTGTTTAATATGTTCATCATTTTCTATCACTGTAAAAGTGTGAGTTGTGTGAATTTGGCTGCTATTTCTAACTTGTTAAAGAGATCCTATTGTTGTGTATTGTTTTTACAGCTGTTTCAGTTGTTGTTGTTAGTGTTTGACCCTAGGTCAACCCAGACGGGTTAGACCGATGATAGAAAGCGTGTATGGTGTGATTTGAGGGAGACTTGACTGCTGTTTCAAAGCAGTTGAGAAACCCCATAATCTGTCGTATGCTACATGTTTAACCATCTGCATGTTAGTGTTTCCATGTGTGTGTGTGTGTGTGTGTGTGTGTTGCATATGAATATGTTTTTGTTTTTTGCCAAATATAATTGTGTTCAGCTGTGTAAAGGATTGTGTTTAACTTTTTAAACAAATATAGCGCATATATATATGTATATATGTGAGTATATATATATATATATATATATATATAAATTAGAGAATAATCACCTTTTATCAATTCAATAATGAAACATTAAATTATACCATTTAGAAAATTACATCTTATAGAAAGATTAGATATAAGAAAAAACATATAACGATGATTAAGTAATGTGCAAAATAATTAATAAAACGTATATATTTGGTAGAATAATGACATGTGTTTCATGGCTATATTTAAGAAATGATTATAGTAATTATAATTATTATATATATATATATAATTATTATATAATTATATATATAAACACACATATATATATATATATAGCCAATTCAAATAAATAAATGGTTTAAATGTTTAAATAAAAAAACACAAAAAGAATGAACTTGAGGACATGCATGACTAGTGTTGTTGTCTTGTTGCTCTGCGAAAGGAGAGAGTTTGAGGTTTCGAGCATAGCTCTTCATTGGAAAGGAGGAAGGGGAAAGTCCAAAGATGGAGAAATTATTGCCAGCAGCGCATCAAACCGAGCATCAAGCTAATACACTTCTTGTGAATGTCCTCACATTCATTTTCTCTGGGTTTTTTTTTTATTTGAATTGACTCTGTGTGTGTGTGTGTGTGTGTATTAATTATGTGTTTTCTTTTTGCATGAATGCATTTTCTTGTTACATGTGATTATATATTTGGCTAAGTGCATGGGTGTGTTTTAATTGTTCTTCTTTACGTGTTTAACATAGTGTACTAGTAATGTTTAACTTATATATGATGAATGTTCAACTGGTCGCTTAACAAAATATATAAATATATATTTTGGGTCATCCCAGAAATAATGCAGTTTTTTAATACTTTTTTTATTTTTCAAAATTAAGGTAAACAAAGTTCTTTTTTAATCTAAAATATACTCTCCATTTTCTGCAATACTCTTCCATCTATCTGGTAGACTTGCAAGGCTCCTCTTCCAAAATTCTCTTGTCTGTGATGAAAAATACTCCTCCAGTACTGTTCTGACTTCATTTACAGAATTCATATTTTTATCGTCCAAAGGATTTTGAAGACTGCAGAATAAATGATAATCAGATGGGGCAATGTCCAGAGAATATGGTGGGTGGGGAATCGTTTCCCATTCAAACTGTTCCAGCCTTTGGAATCTCATCCTCATGTGGCTGAGCATTATCCTGATGGAAGAACACCTTTCATCTTGAAACCAAAGATGGTCGTTTTTCTTCCAGTGCTGACTTCAGCTGCTCACAGTAGATCTCCTTTGTTATCCTTTGGTTTGGATTTAAAAGTTCAAAGTGGACTAAACCTTTCATATCCCATCAAACAGATAACAACACCTTATGTGGGTGAAGACCTTCTTTAGCCTGGGGTGCCGGTCTTTCTCCTGTCCCTACCCACTGTCTTTGCCACTTGTCATTTTTACAGAGGACCCATTCCTCGTCACCAGTCACTATTCGGTCCAAAAAGGTTCCTTCATGAGACGTGACAGCAAAGAAGAGCACACATTCACTCTCTGCACATGATTACACTCGGGAAGTTTGTGAGGAACCGACTGAGCCAATTTGTTGACTTTTCCAATGGCATGTAGGTGTCGATGGCTGGTTGAATGACCAAATCCAAGCTTCTCTGCTAGTTCCTCAACAGTTACAATGGGATTTTGTTCCACCAGGGTTTGCAGGACATCCTTTGTGAGCTCTACAGATCTTCCAGGATGAGGCTCGTCTTCTACGCTGTAGTTTTTGGCTCCATAATTTCTGGAACCACCGTTGACACTGGCTTACACTTATTGTCCGATCCTCATAGACTGCATTAATATTCCTTGCACTTTCCGTTGTTGCCTTCATTGAACTCATAAAGCAAAATATGCTAAAATTTGCTCCTTTGTCACTTCCGTTATAGCTTTGAAAAATAACTGTTAAAATTGAACTGCACTCTTCAAAACTTGCACTAAGAATAAGTCAAAGGTAAAATTACTACACCTGCTTTTATAGCAAATTGATGCAGGTAGTTTTTTCGATCCCCCTCCAACTTTTAGTTCATGCAATTGAAAAAAAAAACTATATTATTTATGGGATGACTCAATATATGTGTGTGTTTATATGTAAACTTTATTTCTGTATTGAGGCTACCATTGGTTTCATGTTAAGGAATACCTCAGCAATTATCAAATCTATCATATTTGGATTAAAATGCTCCTTGTGATAGACTTGATAATTGTTGAAGTATTCATTAACATGAAACCAATGGTAGCCTCATTACAGAAATAAAGAATCTTTATCCACCAATGTGGTGTTGAGCACTCATTATCGTTGTTCGATATTTACTTATGTGTGTGTATATAATATATGTATGTATGTATGTATACATACATGCACTCATTACATGTATTGATATATGCAAAACATTATTTTATTTCATCTATTTTCAGCAACATAATCAGTGTCATGCTATTTTAATTTTTCTGAAATGATTTTTGCGATGTCCTTTAATTTAGTTTAAAACTCAACTCGTTAACAATGAATCTGTTATAACGCACTCGTTAACAATGAGCCAATTGTTTTTCTTCCTCTTTCGTTATTTTTCTAATCTTTTTAAAACTGAAACACTTAATTTCACACGGTTTGAAGTTGGTTATCTTTGTCCAATGTGTGGTGAGTATTTGTGGGTGTTCTCTGTGTAGTTCTGTATAATTTGCAGTTTGTGTGAATTTAGTGTATGAAGGGACATGGAAGAGTAGTTAGGGTGTGGCACTCATGATTATAAGGTCATGGTTTTAATTCCCAGGCTGGTTGTGTATCGTGTTCTTGAGCAAAACACTTCATTTCACATTGCCCAGTCCACTCAGCTGTAAACGGTATCTCCAATGAGAGTTCTGGGAGATCCACAACCAGCAGAACTGAGAAAACCATTGCAGATGTGCATGCAGCTGCAAGGGGAAACCATTGAATCCCCATCCGTGGGTTATCAGGGGATGTGCAGATTAGTTAGGGTTCAGTCCATTATCACAGAAGCTTTGGGTGTGAGAGGCGTGTTTGCCAAGTTTGTGCCAAAACTGCTTCCAGCTGACCAAGAAGACACTCGGGTTTCAGTTGTACAAGATCTCCTTGATTCTGTTGAGAAGGATGGAAACCTTGTGCAGGCCTCTCAACAGATATCACCAAGCTTTTGGCAGAATTTGATGCAGATTCTCTGCTCAACTTTCTCTGTCGTAGTCAATGTGATGATCACACGCTACACACCTTCCTTCCAAGCACTGCTGTAAACAGCAGAAGTGAGCTACAATGTAAAAGCTTAGTGTGCAAGCACAGCAGAGTTTGAGGTCAATCTGTGCCAAGCGGCTTCACTCTGCGTGCTTTGGCTTCGTTACTATGGCTACAGTCCGGATACTTACTGTTCGGACCACACACATATATATGTGTGTGTGTGTGTGTGCCTTGTGTTTGGGCTCCCGCACCATCACTTTATGTCCCTGTAACTTAGTGGTTCGGCAAACAATATTGATAAAATAAGTACTGGGCTTACACAGAATAAGTCTTGGGGTCAATTTCTTTGACTAAAACCCTTTAAGGGTGTGCTCCAGCATGGCAACAGTCAAATGATTGAAACAAGTAAAAGATAAAATGTGTGTGTGTGTATGATGGGCTTCTTTCAGTTTCCATCTACCAAATCCACTCACAAGGCTTTGGTTGGCCTGTGGTTATAGTAGAAGATACTTGCCCAAGGTGCCATGCAATGAGATTGAACCTGGAACCATGTGGTTGAGAAGCAAGCTACTTACCACACAGCCACGCCAACATTTTCCATGGGGGGTGCTGCAGAAAGTGGAGCCGTTTAGTTTGGGAGTAGTGATTTAGTTTTTGTGGTGTTGTTGATGTCTGATGGATATAGCTGTTGTTGTTGTAACCAATGTCTGTGTGTCATCAGAGGTAAGCAACTAACTGTGAACCACACCACCACCGCAATCCCTATCTCCCACCATTGTCCTCTATCCACAACCAACACCACCACCATCACCATCTTTATCCACAGTCACCACTACCTTAACCACAACTTCCACTATCTTACCACCACACCACTACCACACCAGTTCTTCCACCATCACCATTACCACTGTCACTATGACCTCCTCTCTTTCCATCAACAGCACAAAGACCTCCCTGTTGAGATCACCACTGACTGTCTCAGTACAATGGCCAATATTTGCCGGGAGATGATAGAAAATCCGTAAGTCAATTCTGATTTCATACTCACTTTTGTCTGCTTCCATCCATCTCTCTCTCTCTCCTCTCTCTCTCTCTCTCTCTCTCTCCTCTCTCTCTCTCTCTCTCTCCTTCTCTCAAAATCTTTCAGGGGCAGTTAAAAAATAAGACAAGAATGTTTAACATCCTTAATGTTTAAGTTATGAAATGTAAGGCTTATTTGTCCCCAAATTTTAAAAGGGGTCATGTATTCCCTCATAGCCTTGAGATTTTGATGTTGTGGTTATTTGTTTTTAGATGGACATTGTAGGGTAGGTGTGAGAGACTGCATCTGGCTGATTGGAGCAATAAGACTGGTAGAATATTTGGGCCTGATTTGGCCAGTTTAAATGCTAAAGGAAATGCTCATAGAATATCTTTGTTCACTCTGGCAAAAAAAAAGATTTTTATGAGACAGATTACGAATTTGGTGTTTCTCCCTTAAAACTTTACAACCACAAAGAAAAAGAAAACAAGAAAATATCCTAATATCAGTTTGAATTTTTGAATTTATGGAACATGGCCAGCAGTTTTGGGGAACAAATGAAAGACAAAATCAACCTTGACGGAATTTGAACTCAGACTATAGGCGCAGGAGTGGCTGAGTGGTAAGTAGCTTGCTTACCGACCACATGGTTCTAGGTTCAGTCCCACTGCATGGCACCTTGGGCAAGTGTCTTCTCCTATAGCCCCGGGCCAACCAAAGCCTTGTGAGTGGATTTGGTAGATGGAAACTGAAAGAAGCCCATCGCATATATGTATATATATATATATATGTGTGTGTGTGTGTGTGTGTATGTTTGTGTGTCTGTGTTTATCCCCCTAACATCGCTTGACAACCGATGCTGGTGTGTTTATGTCCCCCATAACTTAGCAGTTCGGCAAAAGAGACCGATTTAATAAGTACTAGGCTTACAAAGAATAAGTCCTGGGATCGATTTGCTCGACTAAAGGTGGTGCTCCAGCATGGCCGCAGTCAAATGACTGAAACAAGTAAAAGAGTAAGAGTAGACAAGATACTGCTAACGATTCTGTGTGCTAACGATTCTGCCAGTTCAATGTCTTACTCTTGTAACCGTAATAATAATCCTTTCTACAATTGGCACAAGGCCTGGAATTTGTGGTGAAGTGGGTAAGTCGATCACATCAACTCCAGTACTTTACTGGTGCTTAATTTATCAACCTTGGAAGGATGAAGGGCAAAGTGAACCCCGGCAGAAAGAGTCAACTGATAAGCATTTTGCCTGACGAGCGAACGATTCTGCAAGCTCACTGCCTTTCACTTGTACCTATGATGATGATGATGATGATGATGAGAAATTGAAGGGAAAGACAAGATCACCTGGAGATGGCTAAGAGAAAGTGATCTGAAAGGATGCCCAAGAACAAGCCCCAAGAACTAATTACACCAAACTCTAAATGGATTAGAGCAGTGAATCACCCCTTAATAGGACGTGTGGCAGCAAAAACAAGACAATTTCACATATTGTGAGTGAGTGTAGCAAGTTTGCCCAAAAGCATTGCAAAAGGAGGCACGATAACATGGCTAAGTTTATTCACTGGAGACTTTGTGAAAAGTATGGAGCACTTGAGGCACTAAGAACCAGGTTCCAGGATTATGTTGAAGAAATTGGGGTTGACATGAGGGCAGAGCGGGCCCCCAAAACTGTTCTGTTGGGGATAGCTAGGATTTTGAGATTAGTGTTTGGGTGTTGAATGTCTTCCACAATAAGTTACCATTCAAGTACCAAAGCTTGTAATTTGCAGAAAAACCCCTGTGAGACCCCTTTTAACAGGTTACTGCTCTCACAGAATCAACCAGAGCAAGTAAGATTAAGAGCTCTGAGAAGTAAAATAATAATAATAATAATTATAATTATAATTGCCCTGATGCCTTACCAGGCTCTGGCTCTCATAGCATCATTTTAACTGATTGGAAGTGTTACTATGTACATTGTTTTGTGTTGGTATAAAAGATGGGATACAGCAAATATTCTGCTCAATTCCACAGATTTGATTATCAGTTTGTCGTTTGCTGGCTGATGATGTTTGCATCTCTGATCATGAGCAGAAGTAGTGAAGGAGCATCATAGCCATATGTTGAAAGGAATTCTTTGGGATTCAAATAATTCACCCCTGGAAACAGGGGTATTTTGTTCACATCTTTAAACAACCCTTATTCAAGGACCATTTGAGCAGGATGGACTACTCAACCAGAAGAAAATTCTAACTGAGCACCCCGGCAATTCCTGGGTAGGTGCTAAGTCAATTACATTGACCCCAGTGTCCAACTGGTATTTATTTTATTGATGAAAGGCAAAGTCGACTCCAGCAGAATTTGAACTCAGAACATAGAGACAGACAAAATGCCACTAAGCATTTTGCCCAGAGTGCTACCAATCCCACCAGTAAGCCTTTTTTCTAGATGAGTGAGCAGTACTTAGCCTCTTGAGAATCCTAATGCTGGCACCACCGTTGTGGTTCTTGATGCAATTCTTAAATAATCCTGGCAATGCTTCTTCACTGTTTTGGTGTCACCAGAATTCAAAGAGCTGTGAATGATTGTATTGGTTGACCTACAGTGACTTCAACTTTCCGGCCACTCTATTGAATGCTGTTGATTCTACAGAATAACAGTTTTCATCTCATCCCAGTGTGATCAAGATTTCGTCTCAATCGAAGGAGAGGGGCTTTCTCTGTCTGGGTTGCGGATCCGTGGAATAAGCTGCCGGACGAGATAGTGAAGATGCCGACGACCGCTCGGTTCAAAGTCTCTCTTGACCAGAAATGGCCTGAACTCTTTGCATGGCCATAGTCTAATGACTGAAACAACTAAAGAAAAAAGAAAGCAAAAGTCATTTTATGCGGATCTGTTTCCCTGACAGTCAGATGGCCATTATCAGTTGTGGAAGGTCGTTTTTCATCTTCAAAGACTTCAAAGCTTTCTACTTTGCAACAATATTTTGGCCGACGATGTTGTGTTTATTGACTTTTTTTTTTACTTGAAATGCTTGGAGGATATTGCGAACAGTGCATCTAAGCAATTAATGTCTCTTGTAGTATCTAAACAACCGTGTGTTCTACAGACTCTTGCACTGTCAAAATAATCCTCAGTCAAACTTAGAAATTATACAGTGTGTACAAGGCTGGTATTTGAAGTTAGGTGCAGGCATGGCTGCGTGTACTTCCCCACCTCATAATTTTGGCTTCAGTACCACTGCATGGCTCTTGGGCAAATGTCTTCTAGTGTACTTCCAGTCTTGGTAGATGAAAACTGAAAGAAGCATGTTGTGCCTGTCTGTTTGTGTCTCCTTGCCTTCACATCACATGATAATTGTAAACAAATGCCACTTCCATACAAGTGTTCTCCTTTATTTCCAATCTTTCATGAAAATATTCTACTGATAGCTCCTGCCAGAGTGACATGATTTCATCTGTGGACGTTAAACCTGCTCACTTCACTGTTACATAAATGAGCAAAACTCCGTGGTTACCATTCTCTTACTTTCACTTTCAGAAACTACTGCTCAAGGTTCAAAAATGAAGAGACGAAGCTATTTTGTTTACGGGTGATGGTTGGGGTAATAATTCTGTATGACCATGTACATCCTGTGGGGGCATTTGCCAAAAATTCTGGTATTGATGTAAGTATCCACCAACTTTGTAAAGTATATATATATATGTAATATAATTCGTAATTATACTAGCTTTTCGTATATCATATAATAAGGTTAATTCTTCTAAATCTCTATTTCTAATTATCATGACGTAAAATTCTTATGTTTATTTTTTATTTTTCTTATTTTTGTTATTCACTAATCTCACCATTAGTTGAATACAGCAATGTCTTAGAATGAATTCCCTCTGAGTGTTCCTTTTGTAGGTATTTGTGTTCTGGTAATATTTCATATGTTCAATTCGAATTTCTCTGATAATGGATTCCCTTCATAATGTTGTATTAACATATATTTTGGGAAATATTTATATTAATTTTAATATTTTCTATATGTATGCATGTGTGTTTGTGTGTGTGTGTGTGTGTGTGGTAATATAATAGAAGCAATTGTTGGCTTTACAAGGTGAGGTTTTATAAGATGTGATTTTCTCTATACATATTTTTTGTTGTCAAATACTCTGAATTTCTTGAAATTCTTCCAAATGATATTTGCAAATGATACTTGTTATACATGAGGGTTTACCTTGGATATATATATTCTACTTACATCTGAGTGCTATCTATCTATCTATATATGTATATACATATATATCAATAATAAAAGGGTAAAATTAATTAATTATTAATTAATTTTACCAAGTAGTGTTCAGTATGTAAGAAGACCATTTAAGGTATATTTAAATCATTACGTTATATAATTAGGGTTCGGTAAAATAATTTACTTTACCACACACCGAACTTTTAGAAATAGCAGCCAAAAATCTTAGCTATTTCTTCTACTATAAGAAAAATCTCCCAGACAATGCACACTAAAAAATAAATTATTTTACTGAACCCTAATTATATAACATGATGTTTATATATATATATATAGACAGACGATGGGCTTCTTTCAGTTTCCCTCTACCAAATTCATTCACAAGGCTTTGATGAGCTTGAAACTATAGTAAAACACACTTGCTTAAGGTGCCACCCTGTGGGACTGAACCCAGAACCATGTGGTTAGGAAACAAGCATCTTATCTGCAGCTATGCCTGCACCTATTCTTACCTCACACCTGTGCATATAAATATATTTTCTTTCTTTTTTTTGTTTCTGATTTCAGGTAAAGAGTTGTATAAAACTTCTAAGGGACCAACAGAATGACAAAGTGGAAGGATTAATGAATGCTTTACGGTAAGTGTCCTGTTATTCAGGCACAGGTACGGATGTGTCTGTAGAGGTGTCTGTGTTAAAATATATATATCTATGGACAGCTGTGTGAAAAAGTGCCACACTCTAGCGGTTAAGGGAACCTGTGGAAGAGGTAGACCCAGGAAGACCTGGGATTAAGTGGTGAAGTATGACCTTCGAACTAAAGGAAATATCTAGTGACCGAGACCTTTGGAAATATGCTGTGCATGAGAAGACCTGGCAAGCCAAATGAGACCATAACCTCGTGGCCTATGCCAGGGGCATAACCAGCCCACTTATGCATACCTTTTCCTTCTTTGGATGACTTAAACTCTGCTTGCGAAGACCTGTTGATGCAAGTGAAATCTGATGACTGACATCCATACTAGCGGGGAGCAAAGAGCACCATACGAGTGTGATTGACAGAGTGGCTAATTAGCTTTAGTGCCAGTGGCACTTAAAAGGCACCATTTGAGCATGATCATTATCAGCATCGCCTTACTAGCACCTGTGCCGGTGGCATGTGTAAAAGATTCGGGCGAGGTCGTTGCCAGTACTGCCTGACTGGCACGTAAAAGCACCCACTACACTCTCGGAATGGTTGGCGTTAGGAAGGGCATCCAGCCGTAGAAACTCTGCCAGATCAAGATTGAAGCCTGGTGCAGCCATCTGGTTCGCCAGCCCTCAGTCATTTTATCCAACCCATGCTAGCATGGAAAGCGGATGTTAAACGATGATGATGATGTCTGTATATGTATGTTGATGAGTGAACTGAAGTACTGTCTTCTGAGGGCGTACAAAATCATCAGCTCATCAAAAATCAAGGAGGACACGTCCTTGTTGAAGTCATCATATAGTGAAATGGCAGATGAGATTCAATTGAAACTCAGACAGCAACAACTTTCAATGTTTCTCTGATGCGTTGAGTGCTGTTTATGGTCGACAGATGTCAGGTTGACACCAACCGATGTGTTCTGTACCAACGAGGAGATAATCTTTGGAAATGGGTGGGGAAGCAATTTCACACTCTTCTCAACTCCTCTTCTGGCAGTCATTATCCTCATCTTTTAATGGTTGTTTCCGATGCTGGCATGGGTTGGACTGGAACCAGTAGGCCAGAGAGATGCAATAGGCTCCTGTCTGTTTTCGCTCGGTTTCTGTGGTTGGATAGCCTTCCTAATGTCAACCACTCCAAGAGTGTACTGGGTGTCTCTCATGCGTCACTGGCACAGGTGCCTTCTGTGTCTCGCTGGCATGGATGCATTTTATGTGTCACCAACACAGGTGCCTCTTGCATGTTACTGACACAGGCACTCTTTACGTGCCACTGCTACAGGTATCTCATGTGTCACTGACACAGGTGCCTCTTACATGTCAATGTGTAACTAGCACCGGTGCACTTTATGTGTCACTGGCACAGGTGCCATTTACTGACCATGACTACGATTTCACTTAGCTTGAAGTGTCTTCACGAGTCTACCTCTTCCATAGGTTCCTTCCACAGTTAAAGATCAGCACTTCTTTACACGGCTGCCCTCCTCCATGCGCAACACGTCCTCCTCCATGTGCAATCCATCCTCCTCCATGTGCAAGCTATCTTCCTCCATGCGCAAGCCATCCTCCTCCATGCACAACACGTCCTCCTCCATGTGCAAGCTATCTTCCTCCATGCGCAAGCCGTCCTCCTCCATGTGCAACATGTCCTCCTCCATGCGCTACACGTCCCCCTCCATGCGCAACACGTCCTCCTCCATGCACAACACGGCCTCCTCCATGTGCAACATGTCCTCCTCCATGTGCAATCCATCCTCCTCCATGCGCAACACGGCCTCCTCCATGTGCAACATGTCCTCCTCCATGCGCAACACGTTCTCCTCCATGTGCAACATGTCCTCCTCCATGCGCAACACGTCCTCCTCCATGTGCAATCCATCCTCCTCCATGCGCAACACGGCCTCCTCCATGTGCAACATGTCCTCCTCCATGCGCAACACGTCCTCCTCCATGCGCAACATGTCCTCCTCCATGCACAACACGTCCTCCTCCATGTGCAACATGTCCTCCTCCATGTGCAACACGGCCTCCTCCATGTGCAACATGTCCTCCTCCATGCGCAACACGGCCTCCTCCATGTGCAACATGTCCTCCTCCATGCGCAACACAGCCTCCTCCATGTGCAACACGTCCTCCTCCATGCGCAACACGTCCTCCTCCATGTGCAATCCATCCTCCTCCATGCGCAACACGTCCTCCTCCATGTGCAACATGTCCTCCTCCATGCGCAACACGGCCTCCTCCATGTGCAACATGTCCTCCATGCGCAACACGTCCTCCTCCATGCGCAACATGTCCTCCTCCATGCACAACACGTCCTCCTCCATGCGCAACACGTCCTCCTCCATGTGCAATCCATCCTCCTCCATGCGCAACACGTCCTCCTCCATGTGCAACATGTCCTCCTCCATGTGCAATCCATCCTCCTCCATGCGCAACACGTCCTCCTCCATGTGCAACATGTCCTCCTCCATGTGCAATCCATCCTCCTCCATGCGCAACACGTCCTCCTCCATGCGCAACACGTCCTCCTCCATGTGCAACATGTCCTCCTCCATGTGCAATCCATCCTCCTCCATGCGCAACACGGCCTCCTCCATGTGCAACATGTCCTCCTCCATGTGCAATCCATCCTCCTCCATGCGCAACACGGCCTCCTCCATGTGCATCCATCCTCCTCCATGTGCAATCCATCCTCCATGCGCAACACGTCTCCTCCATGTGCAACATGTCCTCCTCCATGCGCAACACGTCCTCCTCCATGTGAAACATGTCCTCCTCCATGCGCTACACGTCCCCCTCCATGCGCAACACGTCCTCCTCCATGCACAACACGGCCTCCTCCATGTGCAACATGTCCTCCTCCATGTGCAATCCATCCTCCTCCATGCGCAACACGGCCTCCTCCATGTGCAACACGTCCTCCTCCATGCGCAACACGTCCTCCTCCATGTGCAACATGTCCTCCTCCATGTGCAACATGTCCTCCTCCATGTGCAATCCATCCTCCTCCATGCGCAACACGGCCTCCTCCATGTGCAACACGTCCTCCTCCATGCGCAACACGTCCTCCTCCATGCGCAACATGTCCTCCTCCATGCACAACATGTCCTCCAATTAATCTCTACTGTTGACTACCAACAAGGAGGAGATGATCTTTAGAAATGGGTGGGGCAGCAATTTCACACTGTTCAGAACTGCTCTCCTCTTGCTAGAAGTGCAACATTACCTCACTTGCTACAATCAAGAATCAGGATGTCATTTGCTGACCCTTCCTACTCAGGCCAAAGTTCCCAAGACTCTCTGTTCCCTCTTTACTGTGACAAGACTCCAACACTTTACATTAATCTCGGTGACATCCACAAGGTTAGTGTGTCTTACCTTGTCTTAAGGTTCACTTACTATATGTGCTAAGTTCTCTACTCTTAGGAGCTGAAAGGAAATGAAGACTCTTGTGACATATTTTCTTTTGTAAATTGTTTTGGAGATTTTCGCTTCACCCTTTAGCATTCAGATTTCTCGGTCACATTTAATACTTATTCATTCGCATTGTTTAGAATTAATCATGCAGTATCCTGTAGCCTTCAGCTTTCATTGATGTGATTATTTACTTTTGAGAATGACATTGTCGAGTAGGTGTGAGAAGCTGAATCTGACCAGTTTCAATTTATAAGACAAGTAAAATATTTGGGCTGGTTTAAATACAAAAGTGTTAAATAATGTTTTTTGTCCATCTTGAATAGGACTTTCTGTTTGAGAGCCAGTGTGGCAATAGAGAGGGTGAAATGATGCTTGCTGTACTTCAGCAGCAGAAGAAAGTTCTGGAGCAAAATCATGGTTTTTACATAATCTTTGCAAACCTTAAAATCGTGGCTGTCCTTGCATACAGGCATGCTCCCTACGTCCCTCTTCAGCCAAGGGATCCTAATTTTGCAGGGTTATGGGTGCTGGTGTCATGTAAAAAGCCTGTGCTGATGTAACATGAGAAACATTCTATAAATAAAGATTGGCCATAGGCAATATATCGATGAAGATAATCTATGTACAATAGAATAAAAGAATAGGCAGGTAAATAACAGGTATGGGGTCTGATTAGGGCATATTTATACAACATCTAGAGAAAAACAAATGCATGAAAGAGCATAAATAGCAGACAGTCAGTAAAAGTTCTATTTTGTGAAGTTTGGTTCTCAGTAATTGTGATGTAAACAAAGAGAGATAGAATCTAAGTGTGTAGTATTGATGTCATATGGTTAGGTAGGTAGAAGCTCGTTACCACAGGTGAAACCCATGTAAAAAAAAAGGTGTGCAGAATATCTCTTATAGTTATTTTACATTCATATGCATGTGTGTAAAGGTAGATCAAGGTGTAGGAAGATAGTGAACTTCAAGCAGTCTGTAGAAGATATTAAAAAACAACTTTTAGGAACAATAATGGTTTATTGATGAAGAAGGTTGTGAATTTTTCCTGTATCAAAGTACGATAAACTGGTAAAAGATTATTTTATAGTTCACCGTTAGCAACTGGGGTTGCTGTACATGCAAATATATATCCAAAGATTAGGGGATGGAGGAGATAAAATCCAGGCTACATATGCTTCATTGCTAGCGGAACCTTGGAAGTAGTAATTACCCAAGTAAAGGGAAGACCCCAAACTACTTTTCAAGCCAAGGATACCCTGATTACCTGAAGTTTATATTGTCATTAGGAAATCCCGTGTTAACTTGCAGGAGATATATTTTTGTTTGTGATGAAATCCCCAAGTTAACACAGTGTTGCTTAATGACAACGTAAACTTCATATAACAAAGGTATTCTTGGCCTGGCAGGTGGTGAGGAGCTGGCAGAATGGTTAGCACGCCGGACGAAATGCTTAACGGTATTTCGTTTGCCGCTATGTTCTGAGTTCAAATTCCGCCGAGGTTGACTTTGCCTTTCATCCTTCCAGGGTCAATGAAATAACTACCAGTTACACACTGGGGTCGATGTAATTGACTTAATCCGTTTGTCCTCTCTGTGTTTAGCCCCTTGTGGGTAGTAAAGAAACAGGTATTCTTGGCCTGAAGAGTAGCTTGCGGTCAACCCTTCGTTAGGCTAATTACTACTTCCTCGTTCCGCAAGCAATGAAACATATGTAGCCTGGATTTTATCTCCTCCATTCCCTAATTTTGGGGTATATAATGTGTATGGGTGTGCCAGTGGCACATAAAAGGCTACCATGCTGGTGCCATGTATAAAGCACCCAGCACACTGTATGAAGTGGTCAACATTAGGAAGGGCATCCAGCCATGGCAATCAAGCCAAAAAACAGGCTGGAACCTGGTGCAGCTCTCCTGTTTGCCCACTTTAGTTAACTGTCCAATCCATGCCAGCATGGCAAATGGATGTTTAATGATGATGATGATGATGATGATGGCCATTTGATGACACCTGAAAATATGCACAGCTGAGATTAAATTTTCTCTTGTTTTTTAATCACCTCACTCCCACCCACCTCACCACTTGACAACTGATGTTGGTGTGTTTACATCCCTGTAACTTAGAGGTTCAGTAAAAAAGACTGATAGAATAAGTACTAGGCTTACAAAGTATAAGTCCCAGGGTAAAATTGCTTGACTAAAATCCTTAACGGTGGTACAGTCAAATGACTGAAACTAGTAAAAGAATAAAAGAATATATATTTATATATCTGTATATATATTTATATTTATATATCTGTGTATATATATATATATATAAATGGCATGATTGTGTGTGTACGTCAATGTAAATTATGCACATCCACAAATTCGCACGCATGTCGCTCAAATTTTAAGAGGACATTCGTCACGACCCTAGCTGTATTTTCGTCAAATTATTTTCCCCCGAGGCAGCAGCGAATGACATTAAAAATAATTTTGAGCTATAACTTTTAAACATTTTTCAAGTCGAAGAAATACACCATTTGCAAATATAAGTTAAGTCTCCTTCT
>NC_043026.1:3342070-3381749 GCF_006345805.1 Octopus sinensis
CCTAAAGGCAAATACACTGTGGTTATCGTGGAGAAAACATCTCTCTTATTTAAAAAGGTGTGAAAATATCCCATTTGTTCAGTGTTGCCCTCTCTCGGGAATATAGACATACATATACAATATACATACATACATATACATATATATATATATAATATATATATATATATATATATATACATATATATATATATATATGGAGTGGCTGTGTGGTAAGTAGCTTGCTAACCAACCACATGATTCTGGGTTCAGTCCCACTGCGTGGCATCTTGGGCAAGTGTCTTCTGCTATAGTGGATTTGGTAGACGGAAACTGAAAGAAGCCTGTCGTATATATGTATGTGTGTGTGTCTGTGTTTGTTCCCTTCGCATTGCTTGACAACCGATGCTGGTGTGTTTACGTCCCCGTCACTTAGCGGTTCGGCAAAAAGAGACCGATAGAAGAAGTACTGGGCTTACAAAAGAATAAGTCCCAGGGTCGATTTGCTCGACTAAAGGCGGTGCTCCAGCATGGCCACAGTCAAATGACTGAAACAAGTAAAAGAGTAAAATATAATGAACACACACACACACACACACACACACACTACTCTCCGCTCCCATCCACATTACTTTCTTCTCCCCCACCACCACAGACCCTTCCCCTTCTCTTCAGGTTTATACTTTGCACCCTGCACTAGCCTACCATTCATCAAAACCATTTTTTTAATATTTTTCGTTGTTTTGTGTTTTACTAAAGATCCTTAGTTCCCTCACACATTCAACCACACATTTTAACTTCACCATTGATTTATTATTATTATTATTATTATTACTATTATTATTATTATTATTATTATTATTATTATCATTATTATTATTATTATTATTATCATTATTATCATTATGGCAACGAGCTGGCAGAGTTGTTAGCATGCATAGCAGTATTTTGTCCGTTTTTACGTTCTGAGTTCAAATTCCACTGAGGTCAACTTTACCTTTCATCCTTTCGGGGTCAATAAATTAAGTACCAGTAAAGCACTGGGGTCTATTCCCCTCCCCACAAATTTCAGGCTTTGTGCCTTTAGCAGAAAGAATTATTATTATTATCCTTATTATTTCAGGCTATCAGACTTAACGTAGCATTTGATCAAATGTGTAAGAGTTTTCTGTTTTTATTTTCCCCTCCCATATGCGTCCTGGGTTCATATCCTGCCATGGTTAATTTTCTTTCATTCTTCTGGAGTAGGGGTTGGGCTCACTAAAATATATACATCTGTATGTATGTGGGTATGTATGTAGGTATGAACTAATGAGGGAACCTTTTCTTAATAGCAATAGCAGCCAAATCTCCCTCAAATCACCATCTGCTGTCTCGTTTATGTATTTATATATGTATAAGCCAACACTGGAACTTCTATATCAAATCAGATGCGTGGGAAAATACTTTGAATTAAATAGTCTGAGATTTTGCTAAAATCATAGATGAGATGGTCATAACTGGAGTGCTTTTGATCATTGGTCTGTTCAGCCATAGGCTAAATAACAAGAAAATCACTAAGGATGGCCTTTTTGGTTTTAAAAATATGAATGTCCTCAATGACAAGCTTCTCAACCTTTATATTTAAGTATTTCCCCTTTTATCTGTTGGGGTACTTCATCTTTTATCTGTTGGGGTACTTCATCTTTTATCTGTTGGGGTACTTCATCTTTTATCTGTTGGGGTACTTCATCTTTTATCTGTTGGGGTACTTCATCTTTTATCTGTTGGGGTACTTCATCTTTTATCTATTGGGGTACTTCATCTTTTGCTTAAGTCCTAAGGTACGTTGCCCCCTTTCACACTAGTAAGTACAATCCTGTGGGTCTCAAGACTCATGGGGCTAGTTATCCAGTTTCCATGGTGTATAAGTAACGAAGATACCGACGTTCCCTCTGAACAGGTCCTCTGTTCCTTGCTGCTCCCTTACAGCTGAGTGGATTGAAACAACAGAAACGAAGTGTTTTGCTCCAGAACATAAGACATCACGCTGCCCAGTCTGGGGATGCAAACCTCAATCTTGCGACTGCAAAGGCAACACCCTAACCCTAACCACTAAACCACAAACCCCATCCCATATATAATAGGAATTGATGTCTGTTATAAAGCACATGTACCCCATGTCTTATCTGGGTTGGATGCCAAAACCCTTTACCCTTCAGTCGACTTTTCTTCTAAGTCCCCTTACCTGCTCCCAAATATTTTGCTTAATCCTTCCCAAACTTAGGCAGTGACTTTTATTTCTGTGAAAGCTCTCTATCCTTTGTAGAACTTGCAGTAGTTGCCAACCCCAAAACCACCACCAGCACTTCAGTAGCCCTTCACTAGGATTAGGCGATCCCTCATAAAACCTCCTCTTTGCTCAAATTAAAGCAGCCCTCTCTGGCTTGGGTATATACTATTTAAACCGGCCATATCCAACAAGAATAATCAACCTGTTTTATCTTCAAACCAACCAGATCAGACCTCTCACACTTACTCTGCAATATTATTCTAAAAATAAACAATCACATTGTTGAAATCTTAAAGCTACAAGGTAATCCATGACTAATTCAGATCAATATGAATAAATAGGGATTACATTTGACAGGGTAATCTGAATGCTAAAGCCTTAAGTGGCTGCAACTCCTTTCACACCATTTCCAGCTTCGTCTAATCTCCATTTTCCAAGCCAGAGTAAGCGTGTTGATACAAATTGCTGTGAAAAGAAACAGAAGCAAAATATTTACTACTGTAGTCCCAGATACCTAAAACTGGTGGAATGGTAATGACTGGAATCCCTTTAATTATAGGGTTTGCTAGATCAGAAATGACCTCAGGTTAAACAACAAATGCCACGTGTCAGGGTTTAGGGGTCATTGATCTACTAAAAAAACCAAAAAAAAACAGTCAAATTTTCCTCTTAGTACAATGATGACTTGGAGAAAGGAAGAGAGACGATAGATTGGGTACCTAGAATGACGAGGTGGTCACAGCTGGACTCTTTTTTGATTATAGGTCCTAACCCCATCAGGGTTGATTAGGGTTAAACAACAATCCCTTTCCACTCTGAGCTGCATTTAAGGAGGGTAGTTCTTCTAGGATGATCCCATTAACCACCACTACCATCTCTTTTAAAAACTTGTTCTGCCCATAACCTTGCCCTCATAAACATCATAACATAAGCACCACACAAAAAGCATGTCTATATAATGTGTATGTATGCACATATACGTATGTGTGTGTATATATATATAAACAACTTATAAGTAAGGGCTAAAGAAAATTATTTAAAAATAATTTTCTTTAGCCCTTCTTTATAAGTTGTTTATAATTTTAACCTTTAAAGGTTTTTTAAGATGCTGCCACATTTCTTGATGGAATTCTTTTCTGTAGAGAAAAAAACCTCATCCTATATTAGTACTATATATATATACATGTATGTATATATATGTGTGTGTGTGTGTGTGTATTTTGTGCACACATTTGTAGTATTCAGACATTTATGAATATATACGTACGCAATCATATACAGCATGTAATAAAGCAATATAGCATGCATTCATATTTTTATTCTACTCACACAAACATGCATATAGCATTATACACTCACATTATGATTCCCATAAACACACAGACCACACGCTGAAACTTGCATAAAACACCAACATAAATCCTACACACACTACATTTCAAGCCTATCTCTCTATCTAACAATCTATATTTTTTTATCTCTCTATTTATTTGTCTTTGTATATATATATATATATATAACATAAACTTGGATATGTTTCGACCAATGATTGGTCCAGGCCATGTCTAACTTAATAGCACCACCTGATAGGATTATTTGAGTCCTGTTTAAGTCAAGTTTTGTTTATGGTCCAAACATATATATATATATATATGTGTATATATATACATATATATATAACATACATTTATACCTCTTAATACTCTCACAGACACATAACATCTTCACATAATTTTCAACACACACACACACACACACACACATGAAATGAAATACAAACTTCTTCCCACCTCCTGCTCTACATTCCATCATGCTCTCTCCTAGCCACACATGATCACGCTTATACTATCACATCATCACACACACTACTCATTCCACACACACACACATACATGTAATGTCTGTTTTAGTGCAGGCATAATTGTGATTATAAAGTTCGCTTTGTTACCACAAGGTCGCAAGTTCCATCCCAGTGCATGGTACCTTTGGCAAATGTCTCCTACTGTAGACTTAAACCAACAAGTACCGCATGGCCGGAATTGGTAAATGTTATCAGTATGGAAGCCTGTCATCTATGTAAATGTGTGTGTGTGTGTGTGTGTGGTACACATGTGTCTGTGTGACTGAAAGTCTGCAGTTCTTATGAAAGGTTTCAACTAATATATGTATATAGAAATAAGAACAGTAATCCTTGGTTGGAATTTATTAATTAGTACAGCTCAGTTCAACCCCTAAAAACTGGTTCACCTGTCAGCATCATTGGACTGTGGCCAGCAGAACGGAAGAGGAGTTTTACTGGCATATTTAAAATGTTTTCCATAAACAAATTTAAAAGATATATGTATGTATAAACCAATGATGTCTGTTGGCATTACTTGGCCAAAAAAAGAAGCAGAAATGAAAAAAATCGTCCTTTATAGCTGTGCACTTTCAAAGCTGAGTGAAATAAACAATTCTTTACTTGAAGAAACACTTTAGGGCTTAGTGACCAGAAGAGCCTCTGGCAGTAACACAATGAAATGATTGGACAGACACACACTGCTCACATACGCTTGCATACACACACAAACTTGTACATACAATAACTTCTTAACACACACACACACACACTGATTAATATTTTATTACTATTTTAGTGTTGTTTCCCTCATTCTGCAATTCAAGTAATCTGTATCTTATATGTATATGCATGTATGTATATATACACACACATATAATCTATATACATATTTGTATGTATATATAAAATGTGTATGTACATATGTGTGTATAGAAATATATATATATACACACACATATAATCTATATACATAGTTGTATGTATATATAAAATGTGTATGTACATATGTGTGTATATATACGTGTATATATATATATATATATATATATACACACACATATAATCTATATACATATTTGTGTATATATATACATTTACATATATGTGTGTATATATATATATGTGTATATATATGTGTGTGTGTATATATATATATATATAAACACACACACACACACACTTTTGCCTAAACACTCTCTCTATATCCAATTATTTTGCCTCCACTTTTTGATATTTTCATTCTTTCTTAAAAACAGTAAAATGTCTTTGTTTTTTGTTTTTTGTTCCCCCTTCCTTTTTTGTTGTTTGTTTTTGTCATTATTGTTGTTGTTTGTTTTTGTTGTTTTTTTTAATAGTTGATCTTTTTTCTTGGGGTTTATATATATATTTTTTTGATATGTAAGAAATTATTTTTATTATCATTATTATTATTATTATTATCATTATTATTATTATAAGAGTACCAGTGAAGTACTGAAATCCGTTTCAATCTGCTCTGTCTCTCTCTCTCTCTTCTCTCTTCTACCCTGGCACTTCAAGAAACCTTGGCCTTGTATCAGTGTTAGGTTTCATTTGTTGTGAGTTCAAATCTCACCAATGCCAAGTTCCCACAAAATTTCAGGCCTTATGCCTATGGTAGAAACAATTATTATTATTATTATTATTATTATTATGGCAGCAAGCTGGTAGAACTGTTAACACCCTGGACAAAGTGCCTAGCGGTATTTTGTTCATCTTTACATTCTGAGTTCAAATTCTGCCAAGGTCAATTTTGCCTTTCGTCCTTTCAGGTTTGATTAAATGAGGACCAGTTGAACACTAGGGGTCGATGTAATTGACTACCCCCTGCCTTCCCCAAAATTTCAGGTCTTGTGCTTATAGTAGAAAGGATTATTATTATTATTATTCTATAGGTAGTGGATTAGCAGAATCGTTGGAGCATTGGACAAAATGCTTTGTGCTATTTATTCCAGCTCTTTACATTCTGAGTTCAAATCCCAATAAGATCAAGTTTACCTTCTATTTCCCTTGGCTTGGTAAAACACCAGTTAAGTATAGGATTTGGTTTATTCCCCTAAACCCTTCCTTCCAAGTTTGTGGCTATCTTAGAAACAATGATTATCTTGGGAAAGCCCCAGACCAAATCAGTATTCATTTTTACTTTGCCCTCCATCCCCTATTTGCTGGGTTCAAATCTCACAGAAGTTAAAATTTCCCTTTCAGTCTTCCCTAGAAAGTTGACTGATTAAATACAAATAAGATACCAGTTATGTGCTGGGTCGATTTTCATAGAATCTATCCCTCTTTTTCTCCTCCTATTCCCTCTCTACACAATTGATGGCCTTTTCCCTTTATTCAAATCATTATCATTATTATAATTATTATTGGTGCGATAATTAAAATGCTCTTGGGGCATTTACTCATTTCCCGTTTCGTTCCAATTTGAAATCCTCTCGAAGCTGAATCTGCCTTTCTGAGGTCAATAAAATTAAGTACCAGTCATGTACTAGGGTCAATGGTATTGATTAATCTGCCTCTCTAAATTTCAGGCCTTGTGCCCATGTTAGAGACTTATTATTATTATTATTATCATTATTATTATTGCTGTTGTTATTCCTGGTTTATCTTTTTATTTTCTTCATCTTTTTCCTTTTAAAACTTTATAAAAGATTTAGACACCAAAAGAAATGCTTTTGTTATTATTATTATTATTATTGAATTGTTTGCATTGATTGATAGAGACAGCAGTTACTACATCTGCAAAGACTTTAAAATTTCTTGTTTCTTTTTTTTTCAAGAACTTTGTCAGAAGAGGGCGGGTAGAGAGCCTAGCATATCTCAAGGTTTCCAGGCCCAGCAGAAGGACGGAATGATGATACCTTCATAGCAGAGACCTAACCTGAGTGTTCTAAACCTAATCCTCAAAATGTAGCAAGGAATATCTCATTCCTGTTCAGCAAACGGTTCTCAGTCGTAGACATATCACAAGCTTTATAACCAGAACAACTTCCAGGTCAAGTGTAATGGCTCAGATAGCATTGCTTCTCAGCTCTCATATCATAGTTGAAGTCTGCAACTTCAGAATCACACACACGTGTCCACTTTAAAGATCTCATCTCTTTAAGGTGGTCGGATATAGAGCAGGAGAAGAATGCTATGGGATTATGGGAAATATCTTCATCAGATACAATCAGTTTGTAGATTAATTTAGGTTAAAAGTTCCACAAAATGTCAGGAATGCAAAAGAAAATGAAATGGAAAATATTGTTGTAGTTGTAATATATATTTTGCCATTATTTGTTTGGTCTTTACCACTGAAGAGGTGCCAAGAGAGCTTACACAAAGACACTAAAATAACAATAAAACTGAAGGGAAGACCAAATATATAGTGTGCGTGTTTAATTGGCAAAACATATGGCCAGGCGCAGGAGTGGCTGTGTGATAAGTAGCTTGCTTACCAACCACATGGTTCCGGGTTCAGTCCCACTGCGTGGCATCTTGGGCAAGTGTCTTCTGCTATAGCCTCGAGCCGACCAATACCTTGTGAATGGATTTAGTAGACGGAAACTGAAAGAAGCCCGTCATATGTATATATATAATATGCATGTGTGTGTTTGTGTATCTGTGTTTGTCCCCCTAGCATTGCTTGACAACTGATGCTGGTGTGTTTATGTCCCCGTTACTTAGCGGTTCGGCAAAAGAGATCGATAGAATAAGTACTGGGCTTACAAAAGAATAAGTCCCGGGGTCGAGCTGCTCGACTAAAGGCGGTGCTCCAGCATGGCCGCAGTCAAATGACTGAAACAAGTAAAAGAGTAAGAGTATCCCCCAAGTTTAACAATATCTGTTTCAAGACATGATTCCACATCAAGAATCTTGCCAAACAAATCCATAAACGTAAGAAATTGAAAGTGTTACTGCTACAAACGTAGAAGCAAATAACGATTTTGTGCTCAGATAATGATTTTATTAATGAACAAAAGATGTTGCAATAATTTCAAAGCAAAGTGTAAAAGGGTCAACTTATTCCAGTTGTCCACAATGAAACTGAACAGAACTGTACTAGAAAGAAGCGTCCTTGATGTGAAAAAGAATAACTCCATAAAAAATGTCACCTGATTGTCAAAGTGTCACCCGATTGGATGAGGAGGTGAAAGCTAGTCACCTGATAGTCAAAGTGTCACCCGATTGGATGAGGAGGCGAAAGCTAGTCACCTGATTGTCAAAGTGTCACCCGATTGGATGAGGAGGCGAAAGCCTGTCACCTGATAGTCAAAGTGTCACCCGATTGGATGAGGAGGCGAAAGCTAGTCACCTGATAGTCAAAGTGTCACCTGATTGGATGAGGAGACGAAAGCCTGTCACCTGATAGTCAAAGTGTCACCCGATTGGATGAGGAGGCGAAAGCTAGTCACCTGATAGTCAAAGTGTCACCCGATTGGATGAGGAGACGAAAGCTAGTCACCTGATAGTCAAAGTGTCACCCGATTGGATGAGGAGACGAAAGCTAGTCACCTGATAGTCAGTGTCACCCGATTGGATGAGGAGACGAAAGCCTGTCACCTGATAGTCAAAGTGTCACCCGATTGGATGAGGAGGCAAAAGCTAGTCACCTGATTGTCAAAGTGTCACCCGATTGGATGAGGAGACGAAAGCCTGTCACCTGATAGTCAAAGTGTCACCCGATTGGATGAGGAGGCAAAAGCTAGTCACCTGATTGTCAAAGTGTCACCCGATTGGATGAGGAGGCGAAAGCTAGTCACCTGACAGTCAAAGTGTCACCCGATTGGATGAGGAGGCGAAAGCTAGTCACCTGATAGTCAAAGTGTCACCCGATTGGATGAGGAGGCGAAAGCCTGTCACCTGATAGTCAAAGTGTCACCCGATTGGATGAGGAGGCAAAAGCTAGTCACCTGATTGTCAAAGTGTCACCCGATTGGATGAGGAGGCAAAAGCTAAAAGATAAAAGCTGTGCGAGTAGGAAAGCCTCATGAGATTGGATGAATAAAAACAGACAATGTCTCGTGTCGAGACAACTGGGGTCGTCTCAGTTCCTCCGGCCATGAACACTACGTATAGAAATGCCTGGTTCATCAGTGGAATAAGAAATATGCATTTTATGTATATCTGAAAATTACTTTTTGTGATGCAGTCAAACAGATTGTTGAATAAGAATTAGGTCGCTTTTTGTTTTCCTGCCATAAAGTGAAATCCACATTTGTCATTCAAGATTGAGACAAGATAGCCTTCATTGTAATAGGTCACATGACTGCAAGCCTTTACCCAATCCCTGTTGACCTTTGAATATCTAGCTGATGTTTCTTATTAGCTCACCACCAAGTTCACCTCATCTTTTTATTACTTTGAACGATGACAGGGAGTTAGAAACTTTCGTGACAATGAATCCTCTGCTGCATCCGTATATATCGATTCTACAACTTGTGCATTGGATGCTCTTCGTTCTAGCACCAAATACCTTTTTTCTGCTTCTCTATCTTCTTCATGTCTGTCTAGCTATCGTTTTGGTTGTCTATTTTGCTGTCAGTCCGTCTGTCTGTTTATCTGGCTGATTGTCTGTCTCATGTCCGAGCACCACTCTAGTTCCACCCTCGACATTCTTTTGGCTAACTAATCATAATAGTCAATCTGGTTGAGATTCCATGCCATCTGGTTTAACACCACATCTCCTTTGGGTGCCTTTAAGTGGGGTTCACTGGCAAACTTTCAGATCAGACTTCTGGTTTGCTGGGTTCATGGCCTATCCAGGCATCATCAACTTCTACACTTCTACACCATGACAAAATATCGATGAAAACCACTTGGTCAGTTCTCTCTTCTCATACAGCCAAGGATTTTCGCCAACCAAATGTGGCACATCACCTTTTTACACACACACACTCACACACCATAACCTATTTCTCTTTGAGACATAAACTTCACGACCCTTAACTTCATCTTATCTCTACGATTCAAGATACTCTCTGCTTCACTTCGGAAGGTAATATCTGCAAATACCTAAACTCCCCTTAGCCTTGCCTTCCTCTCTCCTGACTAGATCTCAGTTGCAATAACCTAGAGTGGCTCTGGTTCAGAGTCTCTCTCCCTCCGTTTCCCTCTCAACTGCTCGTCCCACCAATAACTCTAACTATACGATATCTTTTCATGCATTAACATATCTCACCTCTGGTGTCTCCGAAATTGTCATCAGTGGCTTCGACCCAACTCTTCATCACTCTCGTTCACATCTCCAACGGATGCTATTGGTAACGATTATTTAAGCCGGGTCTCACAGCCACAGAGAAAAATCGTTCGGACAAGCTCCCGGTAAATACGGCATTTCGTCGCGAGGCGGATCTCCCGACAACTTTATGCTCGGTGCGGTCTCACCTCTTGAGGGAACTCTTCCGACGAGAAGACTAGAGTGGTTTGGTCACTCGTCCGGAAGGCAATAGCACCAGATCCACCCCTAGGGGTTGGCGTAAGCAGAAGGGTGGTCAGCTGAAGACGTGGCTCATAACTGCCAAAATAGATAAGGAGCTCATTTCCGGCCCTCGTGTCTTTGGCGTTCGTCGCTGGAGCCCTCTAAAAATTCTTGATCTTTTCTCCCTTTAAAACTCCCACCAAATTGTTATTGCCTCTGCACATATAGGGTCACCTGACTACTGCTTCATCGCACACTACACAATGTGTCCCATCTACCTGGACCCTATGGCTCGGCCCTTCAAGTCACGTGCCAGTTTTATGCCACTTATTCAAACATTTAGCCCTTCGGAATCTCTTCCCTGCAAATGGTGACTTACAACTTTTTTCTTTTCCTTTTTCATGTCGCCATCCAATTCCATTATTATGAATTGGAATTGGGAACTTGCGTTATAGTGAACATTTCGTTAGCTGATTCCACAACCATGGATACCACCCCTACTATTCAAGATACGGGTTGCCTTTTGGCAAGGTATAGCACCTGTCCAACCACTCAGCCAAGTCAGAAGACTGCAATATGGCGGATTGTGAAGAGGCATTGGGAGAAATCAACTGAGCCAACGATGCTGTCAAGAGATAGAGTTTGATGATCCTCACCGTTTATCTTGTAGGATTCCTCTGCTCAGAACCAATGTAAGAAGCACCTTTGGCTCAGTTGATTTCTCCCACTGCCTCTTCACAATGCGCCATGTTGCAGTCTCTTGGCTGAGTGGGTGAACAGGTGTTATACCTTGCCAAAGGGCAACTCGTAACGATGAAGGGTACGGTTGTCACTTCGTGAGGTATTTTCAGAATACTCTCATACCCAATGCACAGACACGTAGCCAGCCGATTGCAGCTTGGGCGGGGGTGGCTGTCTTGATACCTGGAGATGCTGAACAGAACTCTAAAAACCTTACTGTTTATAAAATTTGATAACATTTTTCTAGAAAATTCACAACGATAGGCGCAGGAGTGGCTGTGTGGTAAGTAGCTTGCAAGGCCGCAGTCAAATGACTGAAACAAGTAAAAGAGTAAACAGAAAATGAGAAAATCAAGTTACGTTTTATTTGATACAACTGCAATCTACAGCAACGCAATGCAAAAGAAAATTCAGGAGATCGTCCTCGTCTATAATTGATTTGTATTTACTAAGAGAAGCAAGGATCACGAGATTTGATTTTCGCCGTTTCTCCATATTTCGTCGAAAAGGAGTCAATTCGAGTTGGCATCGAAAACGATGGCTCGCATGTGACTGTGCTAGGCCCAGGTGTTAATGCTGCACCATACAATAGATAAACATTTGGAAAGGCATCCGGTATGATACGTAAAGATCCAAAAATATCCAGCAGTATCATCATATTTTGTTTGGAAATGTTTGCTTTAGCCACAAGTTCAGACAGCAAGGCCGATTTATCGCAATTAATTAAATTGCTCAAAGGTTTTAAAGTATCAAAATCCAAAAATGTCTCAGAGATTGGTGGTAGACTTGCCAAGGAAGAATCTTTGCTGTCATTTTGCTCTGAAAATCTATATCTAGCTCTCCCAAGCTTTCATCGATGATAGCGAAATAAATTTTGCGGTGAAAGATTATCCAGTCATCTTGTGATGGTACCAGGGCTTCAACAACATAATCTGAAAATTGTTGGGACCCGCAAGCTTTTCGATCTATGCGTTCCTCAATAACATTTAATTGACTAATTTGTTTCAGAATCTCATCAAATATTGAAGAGTCTCTTAGTTTGGTTATTTCACTCTTGATAATCTTAAGAAGCTCAAGGCCATGGTGTATATCACAATTGTTGACTCTGAAGCTGTTTGTCTACTGGCCTAACTATATGCAAAATTTTTCTAAGAACAAGGGCTAAAAAAACAAACCTTTTGGAATGAATTTCATGTAGAATTCCAGTTGTTTCAATCCACGTTTTTGAATTTGACGAATCTGTGCACTCGGTTAGCAAACCAACAATCTCGGACCGATTTTCTTTTACAGAAGCAATGGCACTGAGATGCTCCATAAGACGTGACAATTTTAGTCCTTTGCAGAGATTAGCTATCCTTGGCCATTTAATAAAATTATGAAGAATATGGCTAACTCCGGAACCCGCTTCATTGTGTTAACCACATGATGCAACTGATGACTAAGACGATGAACATAGGGTGTATGTTTTTCAAGTCGATTCTCAATCTTTCTTTGAACGCCACCTATTTTGCCAGACATCACAGAAGCACCATCGTAGCATTGTGACAACATACGCTTTGGGTCAATGCCGAGGTTGGTTAGTTCCTTAATTAACAAGTCGACCCAGTTTCAGCATCATATGGTTGAGGAGTTGGCATCGCAGCTACGTTTTCCAGAACCCTGCCGTTTTTCAAGTCCCTAATAACAATTGCAATATTTTCAGTATTACTCAAGTCATGCGTTCTGTCACATTTCAGCGTAAAGTAAAGAACAGCGGAACATTTTATTTCTCGACAACAAGATATCTCCTCAAAAATTCCATGATTTCGTTTTGTATTGCTGCCGAGGTCGCATTTCGGGGATTTGTGCTGGAACATTCCATTAGCTTTGAGTCTTTCTCTAATGTGTATTGGAATCATTTCATAAAACGACCGCAGGGCTGCGTCTCACCTTCCGAATAAAGATCCTCGAAAACTTCATTTTCGTTTCCCCGAAAAGGCAATTCGTTTGCGCAAAGTAAAATGCACAAGATCAAGTGAATTGATATAGTAACGGTTTTTGCTTAATTGGCCATTTTGCAAAATTGAAGACACGGATATTAAGGATAAACGCTGTTGGCCTTCCCTCCATGTTGCCATTGCTTGGATATGGACTGCAGAGCTAACCTTTGTTTTTGTTTTGTTTTGTTTTTTCTTTTGCGTGATGCCAGTTGGAATATCCATCTTTAATAAAGCAAGAATCCACTTGAGCAGAAGTGTTAAAGTACAGACAAGGGAAACAACATTGCTTCCCCTGAAAGAGGAATACACTGACCATGGACGACCTGTATCTCAGTTTGACGAGAAGTCACGTTTCTGATTTCTATAAATCTTTGGATCAAACTTTGCTAGAACTGGCTGCACTGGTTGGCAGTCGACCGGTCCTAGATCATCCAAAGACTTTGCAAAACTAATACTACCTTCGTTGCGCTGCGAAACTTGTTCGTTTGCAATTCTCTTCTGTTTAGCATTAGATAAATCCGATTGAAAATTCAGCAATGATCGGCTTCAGTTCTCGTTTTCGGTTGTGATTCATTATTGTACCAACACTCCGTAGTACACTGGCTTTAAGGTATACTTCGTTGAGTGATCTTACACTAATGTTGCTTGAATAAAAACGATTTAACCAACACCTTATACTGATTTATGTATATGTAACGATAGGGCGAGTCGTTTGTGGCTTAAGAAACCAGTTCCCTGGCTACTTCGTTGCCCGGATGTCACTCCTCTGAACTTCTTTCTTTGGGGTTATGCTAAAAACATGTCTCGAACAAAGATACGGGACGTCAATGACATGAAGCGAAGGATCACTGATGCCATTGCTACAATTTATGGGGCCATGCTACAGCAAACCTGGCAAGAAATTGATTACCGTCTCGATGTGCTTCGTGCAACTAATGCTGCCCGAATAGAGATGTATTAAATGAAGGAAAAAAACCTTCAGTATCTTCTCATTTTGTAATAATTTCCACAGATTTATCGAACTATTTGCTTTTGTAAATAGATCTTTAAAATTGTGTGTGTATCATTCACCTACGACAGTGGCTCAATATATTCTTACGGTCAACTTTCAGTTACTCGCGTGCACTCCTAGTCTTCATTATTAATTCAATCCCCAACCAAATTGAATGCATTGTTTTTAGCAATGATGCTTTTAGCAAATAAGCCACATTTTTAGATCAAGTGATTGAAATTTAGTTCATTAAGCTAGCTCAAAATACGTGAGGTCAAAAATGAGAGACTAAGACAAAAATTGAATCTGAAAAAAATTATATATAATTAAAAAAAAGTAAAAAATAGTAAAATAAAATTTCGAAATGAACAAAAGAATTGATTTCTTTAAAGCTTGCAGCACTAGATAGCAAAGCATTTTCTATTTACAGTTTTAAAAAAATATTTAAACAAATGAAAGCTGATGAACAAATTGAGTGCAAAATTTAGAAATGACCCTATAGCCTTTTTTTTTTTTTTGTAAAAAAAAAATTATGGGTCGTTATTATCAATTTTGCTTAAATTACTATTATGTGGGGTTTTTTAATTACAATATCAAATTTATGTGCAAACTGACAGACTAGTCTTTTCATTAAAATGGGAAATAAATAGCGCTTTGAGTATTTTAGTTCAAACTTTTAAGTAAAAATTAAAAAATTAAAAAATAAGAAAGGGATTTGTTATTTTAGTTTTAAAATTCTAACTTAAGCAGCAATATTTAAATGTTCTTCTTCTTATCCTCCGGTTACCAGGTCTGGTGACTCTCCCATATTGCTAGAACAATTTCAACGGTAACTTTCTGACCGTCCTTAACCAACGATCCCATAAAATATAACAGCTCCCTAATTTTACTTAGTGTGTTTATTTTCGAACTTATGAACAACTGACCGATATAGAGTGCCCGAGATGGCAATAATAACGAAGTTATTATTGACTTGAAAAGTTACCCGATGAAAGCTGATAATAAAAGGATGAGAAAGTAAATAAGAATGTGAAAATAACAGGAAAATAAGAAAATTATATTTATCACTCCCAAAATACTATACAGGTATGATTCACTGCAGATGTTCATGAAGAACTCATGGAGACACGAGGAAGCACGGACACACCTTTGCATTCCGAATTTTCGTTCTGTAATTTCAGTGTGTTGCAAACCCTAACCCCGAACCAGATCAGGGGATTTCATAGCGTAGACAACAGACCCTGCGGTAGGCGGCACGCTAAAGTAGCATTGAAATTTCTTCTGTCAGTCGCAGTACCGGATGCATTATTCTGAATTTATTAACATTTTGAGACAATGAAGATAGCACAATGGACTCCCGAATACAAAAAGATCAACAGAAAAACTCCAGCAATTAAGCGGAGACCTTATTTGAAGGTTTATCGAGATTGCTTCAAACGCTAAAGTGTTACTCACAATCAAAAATATATATACAAAGACATGTAGCATATTTTTCTTGTGTGTGTGTGTGTGTGTACAAAGGTGGACCCAAAAGTAATCGGAAACCTTCTCTGTGGGATCAGCCCTTTGTAGTTGGGGTTTCCGCCACTTGATGCAACCCTCAGGCATCAGCCTGCCTGCCGGCATTATCCTCTGGGCTCATACTGCCACTTGCTACGTCTTTACTTTGCAATGCTTCTCCCTGTTCGTCGATTTTCGCTGTGGCTGAAAAAAAAAAGAACAGTGTGCTTCCGTGAAATTGTTTTCTGCTGGGAAAACGGTGGCTGAAACAGTTGTCATGCTTCAAACAGCTTACAAGGACGTTGCCATGAGCAAAACACAGGTTTACGAGTGGTTTCCACGCTTTAGGGATGGTTACTTGTTGCTTGAAGACCAACCTCATTCAGGACTACCGTCGACCCGAACGAATGAATAAAAAATATCATGAAAATTCCTGAACTGATCTTGGAGAACCGTCACCGAACAACTGACGTATTTTTTGATATTGTAAGAATTAGCACTTCCTTCTCAAAGCTTGGATTCGAAATCAGACCCAAGAAATCTTCTCGGACGAAGAGCATAATCAACACCTTCACCTGCTTTTCGGACGACTACGTCAATTTGGAATTGTTATCAACCCTACCAAATGTTTGTTCGGAGTTGCTTCCCTTCATTTTCTCGGCCATATAGTCGATAAAAATGGAATTCGTCCCCTTCCCGAGAAAGTCAAGGCCATCGTGGATTTTCCACCACCCACATCTCTCCGCAAATTAAGGGAATATCTCGGTCTAGCGAATTTCTATCGACGGTTCGTGCCCCACCTCGCTGAAATAGCGCAACCGCTCACGGATTTGCTACGTCAGCGAACCTGCAAAAATGCAGATATAGCTCTGACCGAAGATCAACTCGTTTCTTTCGCTGCCCTGAAAAAAGCGTTATCTAGCGCTACCATGTTGGTTTATCCAAAACCAGACGCCCCACGATGTTTACTCGTTGATGCATCCGATTCCGGAATCGGAGGTGTGCTACAACAGCTTGTTGACGGTATATGGCAACCGTTGTCTTTCTTTTCTAAGCGGTTAAAACCCGCGGAAACCAAATACAGCACATTCAGTCGGGAATTATTGGCGGCATACCTGGCCGTTAAGCATTTCCGTCATATGCTAGAAGGTACCAATTTTGCCATATACACCGACCACAAGCCATTAGTATACGCATTTAACACCAAACCGGATCGCCATTCGCCAAGAGAAATACGCCACCTCGACTTCATATCGCAGTACACGACGGATATACGCCACATCAAAGGGACGACCAACGTGGCAGCCGATGCACTTTCACGTGCGCAGATCAATGCTATCCACACCACGTCTACAATTGATCTGGCACGTATAGCAGCTGACCAGGAGAATGACGAAGAACTTCTAAAGCTCCGGAATTCGTCATCTCTGAAATTTCAGCATGTTCCGCTACCATCATCCACAGCCCATATTTGGTATGATATTTCCACTGGTTACCAACGCCCTTATGTACCACAGAAATATCGTCGAGAAGTTTTCTCCGCTCTACATTCTCTGTCACATCCTGGTATTCGCTCCACTCAAAAGCTAATATCGACCCGTTTTGTGTGGACCAGTATCAACAAGGATATCAGAGAATGGACCAAGTGCTGTGTTGCGTGCCAAAAAGCGAAAATCCACCGGCACATAAAATCACCAATCGGTTCATTTTCGCAGCCCGATGCACGATTTCAGCACGTTCACATTGATATTGTTGGACCCCTGCCACCTTCGCAGAACTATTCATATTTGCTAACTTGCGTAGATAGGTTCTCGCGATGGCCCGAAGCCTGGCCCCTATCTGATATATCAGCAGAAACGGTCGCTAAAACGCTGATATCACAATGGGTTTCGCGTTTTGGCACACCCGCAACAATTACCACCGACAGAGGACGTCAGTTCGATTCCCACCTTTTCACCGAGCTGACTCGTCTCCTCGGGTGTAAACACACCCGCACTACAGCTTACCACCCTGCAGCAAATGGCATGGTGGAACGCTTTCACCGCCAACTCAAGGCATCTATAAAAGCTGCTCCAGACAGTTCTCACTGGTTGGAACATCTCCCTCTCATCCTCCTTGGGGTCATCCTCCTACAAGGTCATCAAAAGAGAACCCAAATATTTCGTCCTCGATATTGGAGGTAAACGAAATACGGTCTCGATTGATCGTTTAAAAAAAGCTTTCATCGAGGAGGACTTACATTCAGTCCCCTCTTTTCCTCAAACAGACTCGGCAACTCCAGCGAACACCACAGATTCTGCACAACCCCGACACACCAAATCAGGAAGAACAGTTCGATGGCCAGCAAGGTTTGTGCAAGTTTTTCGGGTAAGTTCTGAACTCCTAACGTATCCATCTTCCTAATGAACACATAACTGCATCACCCACCCAGAGAAATCAAAGAACATTTGTGTACGTAAAGAAAAAAAAAATGAAAACAAAAAACTGTCTGTATGAACTTTTACGGAACATTTCAAAATCGAACTTTGCCGATGAACATTTCTTTCATTTTTGCATGTACATATTTTTTTGTTTTCTCTTCAAAATGTTTGCTTTCTCATAAATATATTTTTTTGCTAACTGTATATCCACACACATTTACAAATCTTGTTCTCATGCGTGCTATCACTCGATTTTTTTTCGCCACTGAAAGATACCTTGTCTCTATTAGACCTCTAGTAGGTCGAGTAATCAATAGACGCACATCTCTTTCAACGCGCCAACATAATTCTGCCTGGGCACATATACATATTGCCCACCATATAGCACATACAAATTGTAAACCTTACATGCACACAATCAAAAAAAAAATAATAATAATAATGATACATTTCCAATATCGTTCGATCTCTGTGGCTTTCTCACTAGAAGGGGGGTAGTGTAAGAATTAGCACTTCCTTCTCAAAGCTTGGATTCGAAATCAGACCCAAGAATCATTGGTCGTAAAATACCAATGCACAAAAAGGCGCGAAATCAGAATCTCTTTGTTCTGACAAAAAAATGATGGATCGTCTCCCTTCGACCTCTGACCCGAGCAGGTCAGACGAAGTTTAACAGGACGACCAGCGACCTACTTTAATGATAACTCTCTTGCGGTATATCTATTTTTCTGGCTATTTGAGATGTTATAAATAGAACGGAGAAATAGGTATCTGCAGAGAACCCGAACCAACGCTATTGAGAACGCCACGCATTTATGAGGACGACGAAAGAATATTCAGAAAGGTGACTCTGTACTGCATGATTTACACATACACACACACACACACCATCAAACATATTCTGCTTTAATGTGTATCATGTATTATGCATTCCTTTAATATGTATTATTTGCAACCACTATTTAATATGCATTTTGTACAAGCGATGTGTAGCATTGCTTACAAATTGATGTAGTGATAATAAATCTTTAATTTATTACAAAACACTTATGTATTTATTAATACATCCACGCATCCACTACAATATGACTGGTGTGTCCTGGAGTTCCTGTCAACGAATTTTGGGAATGAAAAGAGTTGCAACCAAATTTGTGCCTCACTTCTTCGTGGAAGATCAAAAGCAGTCATGACTGAACGTGTGTCAAGAACCGAAGGAACGGTTGGAAGTTGATCTGGACCTTTTTTTTCGAAGGTCATCTCCGGGGACAAAAACTGGTGCTAGGGAATTTGCAGATGTGGAAGAGGTGAAGAAGAAAAAATGAGGGATGCGTTAAAGGGCAACACTTGGCAAGAGTTCCAGCACTGCTTCCAACGGTGGAAAATGCATCCGGACCGAGGCATTGGTTCAAATGGAGAATAAGTTATGTGAAGGCGATAAAAGTGTAAACACGTAAAACTAAGGGAATAGAATAACATTGCGAAATTCCGGCTCCTTCTGGATGTCTGTGTGTGCGCGCGCATGTATGTATACTCTTTTACTTGTTTCAGTCATTTGACTGCGGCCATGCTGGAGCACCGCCTTTAGTCGAGCATATCGACCCCGGGACTTATTCTTTGTAAGCCCAGTTCTTATTCTATCGGTCTCTTTTGCCAAACCGCTAAGTGACGGAGACGTAAACACACAAGCATCGGTTGTCAAGCAATGCTAGGGGGACAAACACAGACACACAAACATATATACACACACACTTATATATATATGCATATATACGACAGGCTTCTTTCAGTTTCCGTCTACCAAATCCACTCACAAAGCATTGGTCGGCCCGGGTCTATAGCAGAAGACACTTGCCCAAGATGCCACGCAGTGGGACTGAACCCGGAACCATGTGGTTGGTTAGCAAGCTACTTACCACACAGCCACTCCTGCGCCTATTTGGACAAATATTTTTGAAATCTCCCAACTGCATCAGGGTAGAGAGATTTCAGGGTGCTGTGTGTGTTCTGTGTTCTGTGTAGGATTTTAATGTGTTGCGGTGGTGTTGTGCGTTGGTGATTCTTTGTTTTGGTATCATTTTCGGTTATGTTGGTGTTTCACCTAATGTATTCCATTAGGTCGGCGTTGTTGGTGTTTATGGCTGTCAACATTGTTGGGGGGGGGTGTTTGTGTTGATATGCTTGTTTTCTGCGGATGTTTTAGTTTCGGGAGTGGTAAACCTCCCTGCTTTGCTTGTCTGCTTCTCTATTCATTTTTCCCCCTTTTCTCCCCCCCCCCCACCCGTGGCTATTTGCCAATCCTCTGTGTCGTCTTCATCTGATGACATGTCAGAGGAATCAGAGAGTGGGAGGGGAAGTGTATTGTGGTCTATTTCTTACTGTATTGACTTTGTTGTTGGCGTTGGTGCTGGTTGGTGACCGTTGGGGTGTGGTGTATGGGTTTTGGGAGGTGGGGTATGAGTATTTTCTGTTTGTGTGATTGTAGGTATTGTTGTGGGGTGTGTGTTGTTGGGGGATTGGGAGTAGTAACTGTCTCTTCTTCATTCATTGTAGTTGTTCTTGGTGTTGCAATTGGTTTATCTTTAGTTGGTGGTGGTGGTGGTGTTGTTTCTGTTCTTGGCGCAGGTGGTGGTGTTGTTTGGTTGGGTTGGTTCGTTCGTTGTTGCTTTTCTTGCATTTCTGCGTATAACTGCTTGATCAGTTGTGCATATTGTAGTGTGCGAAATAATGCTGTTTTTTTTTTGGTTTTTCCTGCGGTTGTTGTTGTTGCTGTTGTTTCGCGGAAGATTTGCAATCCTTTTTAAGGTGTGCTTCACTGCCGCATATATAGCAGCGTGGTCTTCTGCCCTCGACTACTACATACAATTTGTGGTCCTCCGATAGATGTATATGGGTGGGTATTTTATTAATGGCGTCTTGGTTTATGTGGAGAAGAATCTCCAGTCTCTTTTCCACCCAGTTTTTGTGTGCAGAAACAGCGATTTGTAGGATATTTATGTCCTCCATTTCGACACATATGGCTGATGTTACCCAGAGTCTGTCTGCTATTTGAGGAACATTGTTGATTATGACTTTTGTTACCTTCTGGCCAAGGTAGCTGGGTATCATTATTAGGTCGTCTGAATGAAGAGTTAGCGTTGAGAATTGTTTTGCTAACTCTTCATTTTGAAAAACCACTTGTACATGGGCAAACTTGTTCCACCATGTCACATACTCTTTATATCCCCAGATAGGGCGTAGGTATTTTTTATTTTTGTCTGTGTTTGCTTTTTCTGGACTTTTAGTTGTACTGTTTGTTATTTTATATATAATTGTTTTTTTTTTTCGTCATCTAGTATATGTTGTGGTATATTTAGTTGCACTTTGCCATTTTCTTTGGTGACTAATGCTTTAGTATCTTTTATCTGCTGTGCAGTAAAAGATACTATTGTCTTTTTTCTTTTATCGCCTCGGCGAAATTTGTTGTTGTTTTGTTGTTGTTGTTGTTGTTGTTGCTGGTGGTGGTGGTGGTGGTGGTGTTGGTGTTGATGGCAGAGGTGACAGTTGTGGGTATATCCCGTGTATGGCTGTTGATTATGCAACTAGGAAGAGGTGGAAAATTGTTTGCATAATTTGCCCCTGCATTTGAGCAGATTTCGGCAATTCGTTTGGTGGTCGTGGCTTTTTCTTTCTCTCCTTCAGTTGTTGGTGGTGGAGGGAGCAAGGGCTGAAGGGAATTGTTGTTGTTGTTGTTGTTATTGTCGTTCTTGGTGGTGTCAATGGCAGGGGAGGCAGCCGTAGCAGCAGATATTGAAGTGGTGGCGTTGGTATTGACGGCATGGTCTTTGGTGGCGGTGACGGTGAATGGCCTAGCGACCTTGGTTTTGTTGTTGTTGGTGGTGGTAGTGGTATCGTTAGCACAGGAAGCAGTTATAGTAACCGGAAGCCACCGTGGTGGTGGTGTCGGTGTTGATGGTGGAGTCATTGGTGGCGGTGACGGTGAATGGCCTTGCGACCTTGGTTTTGTTGTTGCTGTTGTTGTTAATGCTGATGGTGGTGGTGGTGGTGGTGTTCAAGCTGTCAGGTTCAGCTAAAAGTGGCGGGAAATCTTGCTCGTTTGTTCCGGCGTCACGCTTGACTTGCGCCTTGGCCTGAACCAATCAAGAAAAAGAAAAAGGGGGCAAAGCAGCGGAAGTCGTAGGGGGAGGTGTGATGGTCTACGTCCCCCAGAACAAATTATGTGCTAAGCTGCGCTCCGCGGTAATGACAGCGATGGCGTTGCCAGGGAGGATGACCGGGCAACACACGTTGGTTCCACATTGAAACATTCATCGAACGTGAAGGCACATCCATAGAGTAATCGCTATAGAAGTAGAAAAAGCTGCACCAAATGCTTAGCATTTCGTCCTTTGCGTTCTGAGTTCAAATTCCGCCTTTCCTTCCTTTCGGAGTCGATAAATTAAGTACCAGTGAAACACTGAGGTCAATGTAATCGACTAGGCCCCTCCCCCAAAATTTCAGGCCTTGTGCCTCAAGTAGAAAGGATTATTTATAGATTCTAGTCAGGCAGCGAACTGGCAGAATGTTTAGCGGCATTTCGGCCGTCTTTACGTTCTGAGTTCAAAGTCCGATAAAATCAGTCAGCTACTAGGGTCGAAGTAATCGACTTCCATAAACAATCTCGATTGTTCACAAATAGGATAGGAACTATAACAAGTCCACTGCTACTTCAGTTTTTCAACCCTTGAAGAACTGATTGTAAAAATGAATAAATTCAACGGGATTTGAACGCAAAACGTTCACAGTATATTGCATTCTCATCAAACCAGATTTCTTTAATAACCTTGAATGGCTGTTGATTAGATTCGTCAAAAAATTCTTGAAATTACGTCATGAAGGTTGACGGCAGACATTATGACGTTGGATTCCTAAAGAAACAAACTGAAGGTTTTTCTCACTTCTACTTGGCTTTCTTTAGAATTGGTGCTTCAAGTTAGTCACGGGTTGATTTATTATATTTCTTATTGGTTTATTGGCTTTGAATTAATCCCTGTCTTATTTTCATAATTTAACTGATAACTTAATCAACCAACTCTCTTTTCCTTTCTTTTCTCCTTTCGTCTTAAAGACTTTCCTTTCTCTATTTCCGTCTTTAACACTACTTCTCTTTGTATTTTTGCCTGCTTCATTTGGTCATTAATAACCGACTGATTCAAATATAACATTTATCATTCATTTTATTACAATTGAATTCACTGCCTTTATACAATGTCTCTTTTGCTTCTCTCTCTCTCTCTCTCTCTCTCTCTCTCTCTCTCTCCCTCTCTCTCCCTACCTTCCTTTCTCTGCATTTAAATATTTGGTTGATTGATTTCTAATTAATCAAACAACAAATTAGAATTATTTCTATTTAATTTACTGATATCATTATCAATCAATTCTTTCTTTCTCTTTCTATTTTCCTTTCGTTTGTAAGTTTACCTGTTTGATTAATTGTTTAATTACCTGTCTGGGCTTTTGCTTGTTTTGTTTTTAATCAATCTATTTCTTTTCACTTTAATTAAATAAGTAAAAGCGGCGACCAGGCAGAACCGTCGGCACGCCGGACAATAGTGCTCAGCGTGACTACTTCTTCTTCTTTGCTCCTTCTCGAGCCATGCCTGGCTCATAAGGGCCGGTTTCCCGGTTTCCTTGGCGTATAGGTTCCCCACCTGGACGGGACACCGGTCCGTCGCAGGTGAGCTGCAAGATGCAGGAGGAAAGAGTGAGAGAAAGTCGTGGCGAAAGAGTCAGCAGAAGTTCGCCATTACCTTCTGCCGGAGCCGCGTGGAGCCTAGGTGTTTTCGCTCATAAAAACACACATCACCCAGACTGAGATTCGAACCCCGACCGCGAGTCCGCTGCTCTAACCATTAGGCCATATGCCTCCACGTGATTTCTTCCAGAAGTATGAGGCGCAGTGTCGACTTTGCAGCTGGATTACATCCGAAAGGCGATCTACCCAGCGAACCTCTGGCCAAAACCTAACGGCCAAGATCCCTCTAGCTCGTAGGTTCACGCGCGCCCGTCGGCATCCGCAGCCACCGAGGAAAAGGGCCCTACGTTGGTCCTACTTCTGTCCATCCCACGTGACCTTCCTCACTTCTGCTCTTCCGGTAGAACCCTTCAGCCGTTGACATCACTGACCCTTTACCAGCTTTATGTTCTGTATCAAAATATCTGCCGAGATCGAATTTGCATTTCGTTCTTTCGAAATCGATAAAATAAGTCGATGTCAGCGAATAACCTCCCTCCCAGAAAATTTCACGCTTTGGGGCAAAGAGTAGAAAGAAGAAGTAATTAAGCGCAAACTTATCAGTCAGTCGTTGTTTTTCTGGTTGAAGCCCTCCATACAACCCGTCGAGTGAAGGCGCATGGCCTAGTGGTTAAGATATTCGGCTCACGACCATAAGGTCATGAGCTCAATTCCCGGCGACGCGTTGTGTCATTTGAGCAAGACACTTTATTTCACGTTGCTCCAGTCCACCCAGCTAGCAAAAATGAGTTGTACCTTTATTTCAAAGGGTCAGCCTTGTCACACTCTGTGCCACGCTGAATTTCTCTGAGAACTACGTTAAGGGAAACACACGTCTGTAGAATGCTCAGCCTCTTTTGCACGCTAATTCCACGAGTAGGCTGTTCCGTTGATCGGATCAGCAGGAATCCTCCTCATTGTATACACCCCTCATATTTTTTTTCTCCATTTTTAGGAATTTTCAGGAAACGTTTCCGAATTTGTGTTCTACGATTATGAAAAAAAACAACAACTTAAAATCCACCCCCTCACACACACACACACACACACACACACACACACACACACACACTTTCATCGTAAATCCTAAAAGTTCCACTCCTTTTCAATTATTTTTTGATCACGATTTAAAATATGGCCAGTCCGAATTTTTTGCTTAAATCCCAGCAATGGACCCCTCTTGGGGTGCACCCTCATTCCATCAAATGTATTCCTGGGGAGGAAAACATTGAAAGTCATCGTTACGTGTCAGAGTGACAAAGAAAAGAGAACATGGAATGTGCTAAAACCAACAGCTAAACCGCCCTTAAATCACACACTATTTTTTTCTATTGTTTTTTTCATAGTTGTATCAATTCCCAGGTGTAGAACACAAATTAGCAAAAACTTTCTGAAAATTCCTAAAAATAAAAACATTATGGCGGCTTATGTGGGGTCATAAACCAGAATTCCAATTTTTTCTTTTCTTTTTTTCTTTGTTTTTCATTATTTATTTATTTGATTCCATTAATTCTTGTATTTTAGGGTTTTTAAGCGAATAAATTGATGTCTTCATTGTTGTCAACAGGTACTGAGAGAACGTGTGACGTTCTGAGAGAACGTGTGACCTGCTTCATTTCCCCGGCAACACTTTCTTTAACCAAGTTCTTCACAGAGTAAACTCTGTCAGACTTCATTCCAATTTCACAGATGAAGCACCGCTTCAACGTTTTCCTTGTAAGAAATATCCCTTGATAAGCTACCCAAGCAATTCACTTTGAACGAACTTTTCGCAGAGGTGGTGAATATGAGTCATGAAGATGAATTAGGGAAGGACGAAACTATGGTGCAGGTGATAGATGAATTAAAAAGGGAGGAAAAGCAGATATCACAGGAGTTGAAGGAACTGAAGGAACTGGAAAAACAGATGAATAAAGATCTAAAGGCAGGTATGAGCAAGTTAGAAGAGTTGGAAATACCCGAGCTAAAGGAACTGGAAACTCTGGAGCTGAAAGAACCTGAAGATCTGGCGATAGCTGAATTGGATGATCTAGAAGAACTGGAAGAACTGGAAGAAATGGAGATACCTGAGCTGAAGGAACTGAAGGAAGATTTAGAGGCAAGTGAGATGAAGGAACTAGATCTCGAAATACCGGAGCTAAAGGAGCTGGAAGATCTGGAGATAAATGAGTTGAAAGATCTGGATGATCTGGAGATAAATGAGTTGAAAGACCTGGATGATCTGGAGATACCTGAGCTGAAAGAACTGGAAGATTTGAAGATAATGGATGACACCGAACTGAATAAAGAGATAGAAGACTTGGAGTGTTTGAAGAATTGGCGGCTCCACTGTTGAAAAAGAAATGTCAAATCTGTTTAAGTTTGCAATGGCAGTGTTAAAGTAATATCTTTGGTTTCATCCAAAGATTGGTTTCGTCAGAAAATATAATTCGGAATGTGAAAGTATATTCATTGTTCAAGATGTATTTCAGTCGATATAAAAGTTATAAAGATTAGATTTGCGCATAGCTGTTTGCTTATCATTTGCTATCATAACATATTATCTTTTTAACACACGTCATATGAATGTTTCTCACATGTATTTATAGACATTAGCTTAAATAATTTTGCAATTATTTGATTTCACTCCAAGGCGGCGAGCTGGCAGAATCGTTAGCACACCGGACAAAATGCTTAACCGTACTTCGTCCGTCTTTACAGTCTGAGTTCAAATTCCACTGAGGTACACTTTGCCTTCGACTTAACCCCTCCTCACGAACTTACTAACCTTTTGCCAAAGTTTGAAACCGTTATTTTATTTCACTTTGCGGCATGTACTGAAGATCGAATCAGTATTATTTCTGTAAGTATAAACTAAAGGAGAAATGGAGGTGCAAAACAGATAACAACTGATGGCTTTATTAAGCTACATCAGACCTCTTTCCTCCACGCTAAATATTAGCATGGAGTTAACAGTGCATAGGAATGTCTGGAAATTAGTAGCTAATAGGGAACCTATTTCGTTACTAGCAACTCGATATAAACAAGAGTGCATTTTGCACCAAAATCCAGCTTGAGCGTTTCTCTCACGTTATCTGCCGCAGTATAGTTTGTTCTAACAGAACATCAATATCTAAGCAGAAATAAATATTATTTCTCAGTACAAATACTGCCTCTGTCGCTTATACACACACACACATATATATATATAGGTACTTAACTCATATAATATACATACATACATAACTATATATATATACATATACATATATGTGTGTGTGTGTGTGTATTTGTATTTATGTGTGTATATATATATGTATATGTATATATATATATATATATATATATATATATATAATACATAGCTTTACAGGCTCTAGCTACCATACTACATTATAAAAATTACCGTAGATGTAATGCCATACTAAGACTTACGGATTATGTACTTCATGGTACATATGTACACAATGTCACTGTTTACCTTCCATATCAATTTACACATAAGGCAAGGTCTCGTTGCAAACTACATATATCAACTAAACAAGGTCTAGCTACAATATTAAACGAATCAACTAGGTAAAGTATAACTAACATAATACATAACTGAGATCTTCCAATGGATGTTATCGTTGACACCTTACTGGATAATTTGGTTGTTTTTCTTTTTTCCCAGTGTCTGAAACTGAAGGTGTGATTGTTGAACCTGGCTTTGAAATTCCCCTCTGTGAGACCCACATATTTATTTGATGAAACAATGTCCTTAGTGGTTGTAGAGACTACAGTGGCTTCATAAATGATGGTCTCGGACATGCAGGCTCCATTTTCGCGGGCACAAATTTTTATCCCTGCATGAACAGCTGGTGGTCATTGTTGTTTTTATGTGTTGTGTGCAATTATATTTTTAAAATTAGTAATTGAGCTAAAACTAATTTTTAAGTTATGCCTATTAAAGAGCTTTCTGTAATTATGATTGATTGGAAAATGCCTATCTATAAGTGATAACGGTTGAAAAAAGAACAAAATAATTAAAAATGACAGAGAATACTGGAAGTATTTAATATTTAGCTTCAATCACACTCTGACATCTTCGACTGCATGGGGAAATTAAATTTTCAATTTCTTGCTGTGTGATCTTATTCCATTCTTCCCGAAGGGCATTCCATAATTGCTCGGTTATTGTAGGATTTCTGGCATTCGAACGTTCTCCTAGAATATTCCACACATTTTTAATAGAATTGAGATCTGGGCTTTGAGCAGACCAATCCATAGCAATAACTTTTTCAGCCTTGAGGAAGTTCATGACCACCTTAGCCTTGTGACATGGGGCATTGTCCTGCATGAATATGGGTGGTCGCTTAGTTGAATTTCTTAGCACAGGCAAGACATGATCTTTTACAAGTTGTTTATAAACTCCTGCGTTTACCTTTCCATGTAATCGCACCAAAGGGCCCACAACATCTCCAGATATCATCCCCCAAACCATGACACTTCCTCCACCAAATTTAACACTAGTCTTAAGGCATTTAGGCGACAATTTTTCACCTACTTTTCTACGAACGTACCTTTTCCCATCTGAGCCAAATTACATAAACTTAGATTCATCACTGAAATGCACCGTTTGCCATTTTTCTTGAAACCACAACACATGTTCGGTTGCAAAGGTAAGGCAACACTTTTTATTCTTGGAGCTGATCAGTGGCTACACTGCAGGTGCTCTTGCTTGTAGGTCATGTTCAACTAAACAACGAGACACAGTTTTTCGAGATAAAGTTTTCTTCAATACAATGCTCATTTTCCGAGAAACAGCAGCAGCAGTTTTAAATCTGTCCTTTTTAACCAACTTTACCATAGCACGATCTTCTCTCTTGGTCGTTTTTCTTGGCCTACCTGTAGACTTTCTTGCTTCACACGAATACCATGAACAACATTTTTTGACTTGTTAACAATCTTTGCAATAGACCCAATACTTAAATTATCCTTCTTTCGAAGCTTAATAATCTGCTGACGAATTAGTAACGGAGTAAGTGGCATTATATTAAAGTGCACTGCAGATATTCTTACTAATGTTTAGTAAACGAACCGTCACGTAAACAAATTCAAAACATTTGAGTTCGCCGGTTAAATATACTAAAACACGGAGTAAAAGCAACCGTTCTGATCATTTTGGCTGCCATGGGTTTTGCAGTAAATCACTAAATCATCCATAACTTTTGTATTATCCTCTCAAATTACACCAAAATCGCAGACAATAACAAATAATGTCGTATTTATTGTCTGTGAAAATTATAGAAGATAAAACAACTTTGATAAGAAATTATACTTACTTTTCTGATGAAAACAATGCCGTTCTGAACATTTTGACCGTAACTGTATATACGTGTGAGTGTGTGTGTGTGTGTGTGTGTGTGGCCATGCTGAAGCACCGCCTCGAAAGGGTTAAGTCGAACAAATTGAGCTCAGTACTTTTTTAAGCCTGGTACATATTCTCTCAGTCTCTTTTGCCGAACCGCTAAGCCCGGTTTCACCCGGTCGGTTTGGATGATGTGGTTGTAAAACCTGCTCTGTGTAAGCATTCGACTTGCTTGGGCACGCTTACGTTAAAAAATCAATTTTAGAATGACTTTTTGTTTTGTCAAAACGCTAAAAATAACTGACCAACAAAAAACAACCAAGATTCACCGAAATCAAAAAAATAAACCCAAATACTAAGCGAACAAAGATGCAAAACAACAGAAACAAACATAAAAAAATAAAACAAAAATTAAAAGAAATAAAAAAATAAGTAAAGAAATCTTTTAAATTTTCAAAGGTCAAAAAACAACAAAAAAAATAATAACTGAAAAACATTAAATACCGCAAACTCAATGCGAAATATTACACAAAATTTAAAACGAAAAGAAAAAAACCCATTTGAAACTGAAAACCAAATAACTGAAACACTACAAAGGAAAACTTCACAAAAAATCCCCACTCACACACACACACACACACACACACAGATTCACATACCTCCCCCCTTTTACATACGCACACATATATTCACACAGAGTTGAAACGCTGTTTGATTTATTTTTCCAGCGTACAATTTTCATCCTCCCACTACCAAGTGTCACATCACCCCTTCCTTCCTTATTCATCTATCACTCCTTCCTTTCTCATTCATAAACGCAAGAGTATTATTATAGTAGATTATCTCAGTAACCATGGGAGCTATGAAAAAATACAAAGCCCAGCAACACCACCTGATCTTTCTACACATCGATGAGTAATTTTTCGCGCAATTCCACCCAGCCGTTTGACCGTGAATCCCAAGACAAGAAAGAATCGCCCATGTCATATTTATATGTATAGATTTTTAAACTATCATACAAAATACATCCACATCATATCTCTGGCCGTTTGGTCCAGTGCAGGTTTCCTTACAGCTATTGTGCTTTTGTTCACATCGGTGTTGTTACTAATATCAGCCATGATCGTGCTAGCGGAATAGCACATGGTGTAAGATATATTTTTTTCAATTCGATCTGAACACCCTCATTTATAACTGAAGAAATAAGTCAGTTACTGACTTGGGCAGGAAGAATTGGCATAATCGTAGAAGAAAACGTTCAAAGGGGCAATTCGAACATTTCCTTTCATCATCATCATTGTTCGACCGTGGTCGAGACAATGGAATTTACTATGTTACGCCAGGCCTCACGGTCCATCATAGCATTACGGAGGTCCTGTTGCTGGATGCCTGTATCCCTGGAGATTACATCAGGGTAGGAGAGTGTGCACCCTCTGGTATCGCAAGCAATTGCTTCTGACAGAGCGACTTCTCAAACATCTTTCCAAGACATTTAATCAGATTTTCCTCTGTTGATGGTATGGCTTCTCCTTGCACTTGTAGCTTAATTTTGTTTGTTACTTTACCTCTTCTGGTTACCATACCCCTATATTTGGGAGGCTTAAACTTCTTTCTAACGAATATTACCATGTGTTCAAATGAGGTCAGCACCATTTCTGCCTCCACATGGGTTGTAGTTGTTACCGTGATATCATCCATGAAACCCCTTATTGGCTGCTGACAGCTGCCTGATTCCATTGTTGGTCCTTGGCCTTCATTTTCAGCAGCTGACACGAGGAGATTCATAGCCATGATGAAAAGAATGAGGGAGATTGTGCAACCAGTATGATTCCTTTCTCAAGGTCTTGCCACTGACTTGTGAAGTGGGCTGTTCTGAAACATAACTCGATGCCTCCAAAGTGATTGCTGATTATTCCCTCAACAGGTGAGGAATATGGTAACAGTCAAGGGCTGCTTGGATGAGGCTGTGAGGAATTGATCCACATGCATTTTCCAGATCCAACCAAGCCACTGTCATGTCACCTTTACTTCTTTTGGCCTCCCGAATCAGCTGGTTGTGTTCCAGACAGCCCGAGAAACCCGAGACCCTCACTTTCTGGATAGAGGTGTTTATATACTCATTGTATGAGGTCACCCTTTTGGTCAGTACAGAAGGTTTTTCCCTCAACACTCAGGAAGGAGAATGGTCCTGAATTTGTTAATGGCTGATGAGTTTTCTTCCTTTGGCAGCACAAAACTTCCTTTCGGTGGAATGATACTATTTGTCCAGATCTTTCAGAATAGTGTCCACAGCCTCTGAGGGAGCCATGGGCATTTCTTGTATACTTTATAAGGTACACCACTTAGACAGGAGCTGATCCTGATCTGGCCCCTTTCACAACCACTCGTCCCACTTCTTTCCAGAATGGACAACTGACGTTGAACTCATTTCCTGGTATTTCAGCTCTACAGACTTTTGGGTTAACATTAGGAGCTTGATTTCTGAGGTTATGGTTGTAGATCTCTCCCCCTCCACCCAGAAAAGCTTCTACCTTTTCTCTGGAGCTGGTCCATTTCCCTGATTTCGTCCTCCCATGTCCCAACACTGTTCAGGTCAGCCTGAAAGGGTCCACCTGTCATGTGCGTGTATATGTATGCGTTTGTGTATGTGTGCATGCGTGTGTGTGTGTATGTGTGTCTACAGACGAGGGAGTATTGAAATGTTTCTGGCTTCAGGTAAAACAAAATAGAGACGAATCACTTCATTAGCATTCTATTCAACATATTCTCCCCTCTCACATTCACACACTTGTTGCAGTGGCCCTTCAGTTTTTCTAAGCCCTGGGAAAAAGAACACAGCTGGTTCGGTCTCCAGCCAGTCCTCTGCAGCAGTGGTCATGCCGGGTACTTTTCATCAACCCCTGTATACGCATACCTACCCACCTAACTACACACACGGATGGATTAACGTAGAGACATTCAACTAAAGGGAGATAACCATTCATATACCATTAACAGAAAATTAGCTCGGTCAAGACAGCATATATACACACACACACACACACAGATGGATGGATAGAGAGAGAGACAGATAGATATATCGATAGGTAGATAGACAGAGAGGCAGATAGACAGATAAATAGATAGACTGTTTGTAGTGATGTACAGATTTTATGCTTTAAAAATGGGAGTTTGCGAGAATTTTGGATAATTCGTTATTAGTGTTTTCATCTCATTCATTGGAACTTGTCAGATTTGAGTTTTACAGGAAACTTTGTCTTTTGTTGAAATCTGTTTTGCTTTGTTATTGTGTGTGTGTGTGTGTGTGTGTGTGTAAATAGAAAAAGAGGAAATATGCGATGAGAGAAGGTAAGAGAGAAAGAAGAGAAAAGAGAAAAAAAGGGATAAAGAAAGGAAGAAGGGAGATAGAGAGACAAGCGATCTTTTTTCTTGTTTGTTTAGAAGAAATGTGGGGACTTCAAGGGGGGGGGGACTATATCGGAAAATAAACCCCATTTGGTCACCTTCCGTGAGAGAATCTTGGTCAGCCTATGGACCTTTCAGCCGACCCCCGTAAAAGGCATTCTATAAAAATACTTTTTACATATATGGTTTCATATAATGCTCGAAATAACAGCTAAGTCGTCACAAATTTGTGTTGTTCTTCCCCTTATGCAATATTTAGATGGCGAACACACATAATCTCTCTCTCTCTCTCTCCCTCCCGACTTTACTCCACCTCTCTTGCTTTTTCTCACTCTCTTTATCATTAGCTCTCTCTCTCTCTCAGCTTTTCTCTCTCTTTTACTAAACATTTTTCTTTCATCTTATGTCCCTCCCCCTCTCGCTATCCCTCTCTGACATATTTTTCTTTTCCCTCTCTTCTTCCCTCCCACCACGAATGTTACACACACACACACACACACACACACACATACAAAGCAGCCCCTACCGCCCAGTCAAAAATCTCGTAGTTCCAAGGGAGGCTACAACTGTCTTCGAAAGGTATAGAATTACCTCCCTTCAATCAGTTATAAATTTGGATTCGAAAGAAAATTAATTAATTTTGTAGTTCATAATTCATATAATTAAATACTGTGGGTATTGAACAAGAATTTAAGAAAGATTTACGGAAAGAAATTCGCGACATGTGATTTTGCGTCACGCTAGGAATAACAGTCAACTACCCTGAAATTTGCGTTGATTTTTATACAAATTGGAAGGACACCTTAAGAATTTGTGCCATATATGGTCATTCTTCATGCTAGACTACATTAAGCAAGAGCCTTCAAATTGGTTTCGATTTCTCGTATGCAAATAGGACACTTAACCATTTCTAAAATATAATGAACAATATATGGTCCCACATATTGCGAGAAATAGCAACCACATGGCCTTAAATCTGTGATGTGATGTGTATAAAAATTAAAGGACACTTGAAGACGAAGCATCTGTAAGAATATTGTACTACAGGTGGGGTCTCACATCATGGTAGACATAACAAACAAGAACCTTTCAATTTCCGTGTAGTGTTTATGTGTATATATATGAAGGACACTTTTAGAATTATTATAAAATATTATCCTATAAGTAGACTCACATCATGCTAGAAACAACAACTAAATACCCACAGAATTGCATTGTTTCTCATATGAAACAAACTGTCTTTCCGTCTCTTAACAAACATGTTATTCCGGGGCTTCTTTTGTTTATTCCTATCCTAAATGTTGAGGGCCGGGAAACAAGGACGCGTGAACCCTCCATCGGTTCCTACCTACCCGCGCTAGAAAGAGTAGCCAAGTGCCTTGAAGCCTAATAAAAAGGCTGAGGAAAAAATAATCCTTAACTGGTCAGGCGGATTTGGCGAACACTTACATTAGCTCCATCATATATTACTGCCTGACCGTTGTGCCTCGCCTCATTTCAAGTCTAACCGACCTGGAGCGCTTGCCATTCCGCTCTCTGTGCGATGGATGAATTCCACTGGCCAAGCGCTGCCTTTGCTGTCAACACCTGCTCAACGAACGACTGGACATGCTGTAGCTGATTACACGCAGGTATGCACTGAGGCTGCGACCTCTCTCCATCAATTCCTTGACGGTGAACATGTGTGGTCGCTGTTTCCCCCCAGTTTCTCTCAATCAGAGGCCGAAACAGCTGGAATATGGTCGAGCCCTGGCGATCCTCTACCAGTGGGATAATGTAGCTGTTGGAAGTTCAATATTGGATTTTGACAGAGGATTTGTGGCGAGCAAATGGGATTTGATTCTCTGGGAAAAGGAGGACATCGTCGGCGAGTTAGCAGAATCATTAGCACGCCATGTAAACTGCATAGCAACATGTAGTGAATCTCTACGTTCTGAGTTCAAATCCCGCCGAGGTCAACTTTGCCTTTGCTCCTTTCTGGATCGACGAAATAGTAACCAGTCAAGTACTGGGGTCGGTGATACCAACTAGACCCCTAAACCAAAATTTCAGGCCTTGTACCTATGCTAGAAATCATTTTTATTGTTCTGTTTTGCTCAATGGGATAACTGAATAAATATATGAGGTAAAGGGGAACATCTCCAAACTGAGCGAAAATGAGAGAGAGAGAGAGAGTGAGGAGTGAGAGGGAGAGAGAGAGAGTGAGTGAGAGAGAGAGAAAGAGAGAGAGAGAAGTGGCACTAATTGCAACTCGGACACTGAAAGATTCCAAGTGATAGTTGACAGAGATTCGCTCGGATATATCTTAATAATCCGTTTAAATCATAGATTTCTTTATGTGAACTTATTAACGCTACAGTAATTCTATCCAAGTAGAAACCCATAAAAAGTTTAAAAAGTGAAAAAAAAGGTCAATTTTGCCTTTCATCCTTTGGGGATCGATAAATAAAGTACCAGAGAAACACTGGGGATCAGTGTAATCAATTAATCCCCTCCACCAAAATTTCAAGCTTTGGGCAAACAGTGGAAAGGGTTGTTACACAGCGAAAAGGGATTGCTTCGAAAAGGGATTGTATCTTTGAAGAAACGTAAATATCGGAAGAGTTTATATTCCAATTAACGAAGAGGATGGAGGGAGCAACTGGTTTCTCTTGCATAATTGCACAACGGTTTCACAAACACTTTATCAGTATTTTGGGGGTTTTTTGTATACGTATCTGCATGCATGTATATGTATGTGTGCATGCACGTGTGTGTGTGTGTGTATGTGTATATATAAATATATATATATATAAATAAAAACTTGGAGAAGAGAAACGACGCGTGCGTTCGGTCATATAATAACAATAGAATAAATAGATAAAATATATGCATATATACATACATATATGTACGTACTTACATCTACATGTATATATACAAGCATATATAGATATATATGAGTACAGGACACCACAAATATACGTAGAACACAACGAGAAACAAAAACATAAAATCAAACAAGGAAACGGACTTTTTTTAACAACGAAAAAACAGAGTACAGGACAAACAAAACAAGGAAAATTCCACTTCATCAGCTGCCCCTGGTTCGATTCAATGTGTGTGTCAAAGGTAATATATATATGTATCTATCTATCTATCTATCTATCTATCTATCTATCTATCTATCTATCTATCTATCTATCTATCTATCTATCTATCTATATATATATATATATATATGTATATACATATATATATGTATCTATCTAGCTATCTCTCTCTCTCTCTCTCTCCTCTATATATATATATATATATATATATGTATCTATCTATCTATCTCTCTCTCTATATATATATATGTATATATATAGTATGTATGTATGTATGTATGTATGTATGTATCTATCTCTCTCTCTCTCTCTCTCTCTCTCTATATATATATATATATATATATATACTATATACATATATACATATATTATATATACATTATATAATATATATATATATATATATATATATATATATATATATATATATATATATAATGTATTATATATAGGAGCTGGCAGAATCGTTTGCATGCCGGACATAATGTTTAATGGTATTTCGTGTGTCTTTTCCTTTTATAGGCACAAGAGTGGCTGTGTGGTAAGTAGCTTCCTTACCAACCACATGGTTCCGGGTTCAGTCCCACTACGTGGCACCTTGGGCAAGTGTCTTCTACTATAGCCTCAGGCTGACAAAAGGCTTGTGAGTCAATTTTGTAGACGGAAACTGAAAGAAACCCGTCATATATATGCGTGCATATATATATATTTACACATTATATATATATACATAATATATATATATGTATATGGATATATGTATATATATATATATATATATATATATATATATATATATATATACATACATATATATATAGATATATATATATAACATACATACATATCATCATCATCATCGTTTAACGTCCGTTTTCCGCGCTAGCACGGGTTGGACGGTTTCGACCGGGGTCTGGGGAGCTCGGGACTGCCCCAGGCTCCAGTCTAGTCTGGCAGTGTTTCTACAGCTGGATGCCCTTCCTAACGCCAACCACTCCGCGAGTGTAGTGGGTGTTTTTTACGTGCCACCTGCACAGGTGCCAGAGGGGTCTGGCATCGGCCATATAGATATATATATATATACATACATACATATATATATGATATATATATATATATATATACATACATACATACATACATACATATATATATACATACATACATACATACATAGATACATATAACATACATACATACATATATATATATATGGGTAGGTAAGGTAATCGAGGTAGTCAGAGTAAGTGACAGAGTAATTAAAATTAGATTAGTCCTTCACCATAGGACAGCTACCATCATCTCGGCATATGCCCCTCAACCAGGGCTACCGGAAGGACAAAAAGACCAATTCTATGACACCCTATTGCGGACTACCTCATTGACAAATGACAGTGACCTTCTCTTCGTGGCAGGTGATTTCAATGGACATGTTGGACGACATGTCGGGGGCTTCCATGGCGTCCATGGAGGCTACGGTTTCGGCTCTCGTAATGAGGAGGGAACCAGGCTGCTGGAGTTCTGCGATGCAAATGACCTTATGGTCTGCAATACCAACTTCAGGAAACCCACCTCTCACCTAGTCACCTACCGTTCTGGCAGATACACCAGCCAGATTGACTACATCCTTGCCAGAAAAAGGGAAAGAGGGCTGATTATAAATGCCAAAACCTTTCCAGGCGAAGAATGTACTCCCCAACATAGATTAGTGGCTAGTGACTTCAGGATCAGAGCTAAATGGTTGCCCAGAAGAAGACCAGCTTGGAGGAGAAGGGTCTGGAAGCTTAAAGATCCTGCAAATGGACAGAGATTTAGAGACATACTACTCTAGGCCTTTGACGAAATAGAAGGGGATATAGCTTCACTTAATGTGGAAGACAACTGGAGATTCCTTCGGGACAATCTGCTGACAGCCACTGACCAGATCTGTGGATGGAGCAAAGTACCATCTCGACCCAGAGTAACATGGTGTGGAACACTGTAGTTGACAGGGCTATTAGACAAAAGAGACAGGCTTGGAAGGACTGGAAGAACGGTGGTAGCAGGGAATTGTATCAGACAGCCAGAAGGGAAGCTAGGAGACAGGTTTATCTCGCCAGAGGGGAAGCAGATAAGAAAAAATTTGCCAATGTTCTGAGCCGTGAGGATGAAAGACTTGAGGTATTTCGTGTTGCAAGACAGTGTGTAAGAGAGAATCGTGATGTGGTAGGAGAGAAGTGTGTTCGCATGGATGATGGTTCACTTGCGCTAAATGAGGATGCAAAGAGAGAGGTTTGGAGATGCCACTATGAAGGGTTGCTGAATAAAGAAAATGAATGGGATAAAGAGAGTCTGCCAAATGTTGACCCAACAGAGGGACCAGCTATCCGAGTTGATAGTTCCGTGGTAGCTAAGGCAATTAGAAGCATGAAGACAGGGAAAGCCCCAGGCCCATCAGGAATTACTGCAGAGATGCTCAAAATATCTGGCAGTGTCAGCTGTAACCTAGTCACCCGTATAGTCAACCAGGTGATACACGAAGGAGTCATACCCAATGACTGGTGTAGCAGCATACTAGTCAACTGCTACAAAGGTAAAGGTGATGCCCTGGATATAAATAATTACAGAGGTATCAAGCTGTTGGATCAGGTAATGAAGGTTACGGAGAGGGTCATAGCCCAACTAATTAGAGAGAGAGTTAGTTTAGATGAGATGCAGTTTGGGTTCGTGCCAGGGAAAAGCACCACTGATGCTATATTCCTGGTAAGGCTACTGCAGGAGAAATACCTAGCCAAAGATAAGCCCCTGTACCTGGCTTTCGTTGACATGGAGAAAGCCTTTGATAGGGTCCCCCGATCCCTCATCTGGTGGTCAATGAGGAAACTAGGGATAGATGAATGGCTGGTGAGGGCTGTGCAAGCCATGTACAGAGATGCCGTAAGTAAGGTTAGGGTTGGCAAATGTACACAGAAGAATTCAAAGTAGAGGTTGGGGTCCACCAGGGTTCAGTACTCAGCCCCCTCCTATTATCATAGTCCTCCAGGCAATTGTGGAGGAATTCAAGACAGGCTGCCCCTGGGAGCTCCTCTATGCTGACGACCTCGCTCTAATTGCTGAATCACTATCAGAACTGGAGCAGAAGTTCCAGATGTGGAAGGAGGGTTAGAATCGAGGGGCCTTAGAGTCAACCTAGCTAAAACCAAAGTACTAATAAGTAGAAAGGTAGACAATCCACAAATATCCTCAGGAAGATGGCCCTGCTCGATCTGTAGAAAAGGTGTAGGTAGAAACTCTATAAGATGTACCCAGTGTAAGCTATGGACACATAAGAGGTGCAGCAATGTCAAAGGTAGGCTAACTGGGAAGATAGTTTTTGTATGTGGCAGATGCTCGGGAGCATTGACCTCCGAAAATCTGCAGAAACACAACTTCCGTCACTTTCCGGGGGGAAAAGCTAGAAGTAGTTGATAGCTCCCAATATCTAGGTGACCAAGTCAGTAGTGGGGGTGGGTGCGCTGAAAGTGTAACTGCTAGAATAAGAATAGCCTGGGCAAAGTTTAGGGAGCTCTTACCTCTGCTGGTGACTAAAGCCTCTCGCTCAGAGTAAAAGGCAGACTGTATGATGCATGTGTACGAACAGCTATGCTACATGGCAGTGAAACATGGGCCGTGACTGCTGAGGACATGCGTAAGCTCGTGAGGAATGAAGCCAGTATGCTCCGATGGATGTGTAATGTCAGTGTACTTACACGACAGAGCGTTAGTACCTTGAGAGAAATGTTGTACCTAAGAAGCATCAGTTGTGGTGTGCAAGAGAGACGATTGCGCTGGTATGGTCATGTGGCGAGAATGTGGATGAAGATAGGTGTGGGAGAAAGTGCGAATCCCTAGCAGTTGAGGGAACCCGTGGAAGAGGTAGACCCAGGAAAACCTGGGACGAGGTGGTGAAGCACGACCTTCG